>NC_142954.1:20825146-20847646 GCF_046866305.1 Octopus bimaculoides | reverse complement strand
CATAAACCACCTGCGCAAGCTGTGTCTACGTTTATAGAACGAGATTTCGGTTTCTATGCAAAACAGTGACAAATTCTGTCATTTATTTTTCTGTCTCAGCTGGTTCAAGGTGAATCAGGACACACAGACAGACACAGATGCAGACACCCACACACATATGTTCAGCAAGACGAATCAAGATACTATTTGCTTTAAGTTAATCCTCTTAAAACGCTAAGATACTCACAGAGGTTAGCAGCTAATTACCATTTGTGTAGAATAGAATGAAAACACATAAAAAAATAGGCCCACACATGGCTATGTGGTTAAGAAGATTATTTTGCAACCATGAGATTTCAGGTTCAGTCCCACTGTGTGGTACCTTAGGGCAAGTGTCTTCTACTATAGCCCTGGGCTGACAAATACCTTGCAAGTGAATTTGGTTGACAAACTGAAAAAAAACCAACTATATATGTGTGTGCGTGTGTGTGTGTGTGTGTGTGTGTGTGTGTGTGAATGTATATGTACACATGCATATATATGTGTGTGTGTGTGTGTGTGTGTGTGTGTGAATACATGTGCGTGCTTGTTTCATTTAGACACACACACATACATACAAGTGGAAACAGCTGGATTTTCCTATATATATATATATATATATATATATATATATATATATATATATATATATATATATATATATATATATATATATATATATATATATATATATATCTGTCATTAGTGATGGAAGCACTATATGTTCAAAATAGAACTCTGTATATCTTACTTAATGCGAATATGCTTTTGAAAGCCTTAGAACTGCAGTATTGATCATGAGAAGGCGTCTTGTATAGATGTATAATGCTAAAAAGCATAGAAGTATATCAACAGCAAATGGAAAGCCTGAATGTCATTAATGGTAAGCTGCCGCCATCAACTGCATGCTAAGACAAATTTGCTTCTACTGATATTATACAAAAACAGTGATTGATGAATTGCTGGTGTTACATGTAGCTGACGAGCTGGGTAAAAATTCATTATTAGCAATGAAAGCAATGTTATTTCAAAATAGTTTTCTGTATATTTTACTCAATGCTGATATTCTGTAGAAAGCCATAAAGCTGTGGAATTTGTCTCAAGAAAGCATCTCATTTAGACATATACTCTTTTTTACTCTTTACTCTTTTTTACTCTTTACTCTTTTACTTGTTTCAGTCATTTGACTGCGGCCATGCTGGAGCACCGCCTTTAGTCGAGCAAATCGACCCCAGGACTTATTCTTTGTAAGCCTAGTACTTATTCTATCGGTCTCTTTTGCCGAACCGCTAAGTGACGGGGGGACGTAAACACACCACCATCGGTTGTCAAACAATGCTAGGGGGACAAACACAGACACACCCACACACACACTATATATATATACATATATACGACGGGCTTCTTTCAGTTTCCATCTACCAAATCCATTCACAAGACTTTGGTCGGCCTGAGGCTATAGTAGAAGACACTTGCCCAAGGTGCCACGCAGTGGGACTGAACCCGGAATCATGTGGTTGGTAAGCAAGCTACTTACCACACAGCCACTCCTGTGCAAAAAAAAAACCAAACAAACAGAAGATCAGTAGCTGATGAAAATCATTCAGCAGTGGCAGTAGAATTGCTAAATCATGATTTCAGCATCTTTGCATGTCATCAGTAGTATCCACCGTTGACTGCATGCATAGACAAATTTTGGTTCTACGAGGGGGGAATGCTGAAAAGTTCTTGGCTTTGGGTGAAACAAAATACAAGTGAATCATTTAATAATGATTTTATTCAACATGTTCCCCTCTCAGATTCACACACTAAGTTACGGGGTTATAAACACACCAGCATTGGTTGACAAGCAATGTTGGGAGGACAAACACAGACACACAAACATACACACACACACATATATATACACATATATACGATGGGCTTCTTTCAGTTTCCGTCTACCAAATCCACTCAGAAGGCTTTGGTCAGCTTGAGGCTATAGTAGAAGACACTTGCCCAAGGTGCCACGCAGTGGGACTGAACCCAGAACCATGTGGTTGGTAAGCAAGCTACTTACCACACAGCCACTCCTACGCCTGTAGCTTTTGATTTTTAAAAATACTTTTATATTTGGATGGGGGCATCGTGTATTCTTTCTTTGATGCAAAATGCCAAAGTTATTCCAAACAACCTCTACAACATTTTGTCCGATGCTATATTGATTCTGCTATTCCACCAACAGCAACGCTGATAACGACAACAACAACAACAACTTTATGACAACAATACAAATAGCTGTAGTACTTCTTCAGAAAAAAAATCAAGGTTCAAATCTCACCTGCCGACTGTATACTCCCTGGGTCACTCCTGTAAATATCTCCAGTCATGTTGTTCTCAGCAACACAGATATATTCTCCAGACACAACATCGGTGGCAGTAATTTTCAAAGTCATATTTGTCTCTGTTATAAGTGGTTGACCTATTATTTTCGTGGTTTCGGATTTCTGGGTGCCACTTTTGAATATAATCCCATCTTTCTCCCAGTAGACTCGAGCAGGAGGCACACTTCTTCCTGTCAAACAGCTTAGAACAACTGATTCCCCAACACGCACTATACCAGACTCTGGATGGTTTTGAAAACTGCCAAGAACTGCAAATAATAATAATAATAATAATAATAATAATAATAATAATAATAATAATTAATTCGTTTTATTGACCACAAGGGCTAATATCAATCAAAAACATGTAAGGACAAAGACAGGACGACGGTTACAAAAGGTTTTGTCCGAAAAATAGAAAAACATTCATGTAAACAGGAAAAAAACCGAGAAAGATATAACAAATGAATAAATAAATAAATAAATAAATAAAACTCCCAAAAGGGGGAGGCGCTTTGAAAAAGAAAAGGTTACACGTGGAAAAACCCATAAAACCACGGGAGCCTGGTCAGAAAAAATAAGAAAGGGGTATAGAGCCCTTTCTCCTTTTACATTACCTTTTTTCCTACAGGTGTATTCTCAGAATTGGTCTGTTTATACTGGCCATTCTTCTAACAGTCACCCATCTTTCAGCGAATTTGCTATGAGACAGCACTTCCCTCTCTACTCTCATCTTCCTTTTCAAGTGGAATTTGAAAAAAGTTGATGAGGCCTTGGCCAAAGAGGAAAGTGTCTGACTTTAGCCCTTTCAAACGGGTCCACTGGTTGTCAAGCGAATAATAATAATAATACTAATAACAATAGTAATAATATTGAAGCATTCAAGATGTGGGGCATAAAGGTGAAAACAATACCAGTAATAATAAATGGAGCAGTGGGTATGATAAGAAAATGTATGAATAAAAATGTAGAGGTGTAGAAGTGGCTGTGTGGTAAGCAGCTTGCTTACAAACCACATGGTCCTGGGCTCAGTCCCACGGCGTGGCTCCTTGGGCAAGTGTCTTCTACTAAAGCCTTGGGCCGACCAAAGCCTTGTGACTGGATTTGGTAGACGGAAATTGAAAAAAGCCCGTCGTATATATGTATATACGATGCAGCACAGAATTTTGTCAGTGAACAGGTCGCGGTCTCAAAGCGACGAAAATATTTTGACAAATTAAATTTAAATGTTGAAGTGAATCTAACGGATTTTGTGTGTTATTTTAAATGGCTTATAAACACCTTCCACGCTGCAATTATATATATATATATATATGTGTGTGTGTGTGTGTGTGTGTGTATGTGTGTGTGTGTGTGTGTGTGTGTGTGTGTGTGTGTGTGTATATGTTTGTCCCCCCATTGCTGGTGAGTTTACATCCCCGTAACGTAGCGGTTCGGCAAAAGAGACCGATAGGATAAGTACAAGGTTTACAAAGAATAAGTCCTGGGGTCGATTTGCTTGACTAAATGCGGTGCTCCAGCATGGCCGCAATCAAATGACTGAAACAAGTAAAAGAGTAAGCTATATTTGGACCCTCAACACTACACACTATCTGAAAAATAGCCGTTAGAAACGACCCACATCCTATGCAAGACATCATTTCAACAATATAACCCAAACAAAACTATCCACAAACACAAGACACTCTATATAGCAAATATCCAATAAAATAAACAACCACCAACAGGCTAAGTAACCAACAGAAGAACACACAATGCTGCACACATACAAGCAACACGGAGGTGCAGCAGGTGATGCAGGAGAAATTTTCCTGAAACTATCGAATGTTGAATAATAATAATAATAATAATAATAATAATGATGATGCTTTCTACTATAGGCACAAGGTCTGGAATTCTGGGGGAGTGCGATAGTCGATCACATCAACCCCAGTACATGACTGGTACTTAATTTATTGACCCTGAAAGGATAAAAGGCAAAGTTGACATTAGCAGAATTTGAACTCAATCATAAAGATGGATGAAATACTGCTAAGCATTTTGTCTGGAATACTAATGATTCTGCTAGCTTGCGGCCTTAATAATAATAATGATAATAATAAAAATAATAATAATAATAATAAAAATAATAATGATAATAATAATAATAATCCTTTCTGCTACAGGCTCAAGGCCTGAAATTTAGTGAAAGAGAGCTAGTTGATTACATTGATTCCAGTTTTCAACTATTTCATGGACCTTGAAAGGATAGAAGACGAAGCCAACCTTGGCACCATTTGAACTCTCACTGCCTTAATAATAGAAAAAGTAGCAAGCTGGGAGAATTGTTAGCATGCTAGGCAAAATACTTAATGGTATTTCACCCGTCTTTACATTCTGAGTTCAAATTCTGCCAAGGTCAACTTCATCTTACATTTTTTCAGGAGTTGCACCAAAGTTTGAAGCCAATAGGACCCAAATTAACAACAGAATGGAAGTTGGTAATCAATATATTATTTAGCTACATCTGAATGTGTGTAGGTTCATTCTTAATAACATGCTCATATACTGTTTACAAAAAAAAAAAAAAGAAGAGGCAAAAAAAAAAAGGGGCAAAAACAAAAGGGGGCAAAAAAAAAAAGAGAAGCTGCACGTATAACACATAACTTAGAAGCAGCGCCACAGATGTACCAACACACACGAGATTGAAACATAGCAGACCTCATGCACTTCTCATGAGGAATTCCGGAAGAAGCTTCGTGAGACCACTACTGAGACGCTTCCGAAGAAAGAAAACCATTGGAAAACAGTTTATAGCAGAGATTCCATCTAAGAAGATCTGAAGGAGGAATTGTATTCCGAAATATCATCAGACTATAGTTAACCAAATTACAACAGGTATATAGTCCATTTTTTGTTCTATAGTGCATTGTTGTACCATTCTAAACTTTTAATTCTTTGCAAATAATAATGATTTTATACGTACATGGTTGAATGACATATGCCTTGGGGGACACTACCTTTTCTTCTGTGTTTACTGGATCACTGACAATACATTGGTACCATCCATAATCACCATGGCGAACATTATGCAGAACTAATGAAGGGCCTGTCTGGTCATGACCATCAGGTTGACTACGGACATCATGGCCATTCAGTGTCCATTTGTAGTGAAGTTTATTTTTCTGTGTCGATTTTGCAAGGCAGCTTAGTGTGAATGATGATTGACCGAGGTTCACAACGGCATTTTGTGGATAGCGAACAAATTCTGTAAATACACAAAAAAAAGAAGAAAAATTGAAGTAAATAAATGAAAATATAAACACACACACACACACATATATACATATATATATATATGATGGGCTTTTTTCAGTTTCTCTCTACTAAATCCACTCACATTCAAATACTCTTTGTCTTTTCAGGACAGGCATGTTTATCTAAGGGTAAGGTTAAGTGAAGGGCTAGCTCTGAGGTTGGTGTGATGTTAACAGCAAAGCATAGAATGGTAAAAAAATTTTTTAAATGTTTTCGTAGAAAACTGGAAATGAACAACACTGCTTGCATGAGAGTGACACTTGTTTACAGCTATCATGTGATATCATGACAAGGAGACACAAACACACATTCACATACATGCACATATAAACATACATACAATGAGCTTCTTCCAGTTTCCGTCTACCAAATCCACTCACAGCCAGTCTCCTTCAGTCCAGTACAGCTTGGCAACAGCATCATTGCAGATACTGTCATCAAAATGCAAAGAACCAGAACAGCATTGGCAAGGCAACGACATGTCTGCAAACTGGAGCATTTGTCAGCATATTCTAATGCTTGCTTTGTTGCCGAGGGGAAGCATTTTCAGTATTAATTCGCTTCTGGCAAGATGTCGCATGAACATGAATAATGATATCTAATCGACAAACTTTATTTATCTTCTCAAATATATAACAGGAAACTTTGTTTAACTTCATCCTCCTCCTCCTCCTCCTCCTCCTCATCATCATTATTTAATGTCCGTTTTCCATGCTGGCATGGGTTGGACAATTTTACTGAAAACTGGTAACCTGAGGAGTTGTGCCAGGTCTTCAATCTGATTAGACATGGTTTCTTATTTCTTTATTGCCCACAAGGGACTAAACATAGAGGGGACAAACAAAGGCAGACAAAGGGATTAAGTCGATTACATCGACCCCAGTGTGTAACTGGTACTTAATTTATCGACCCCGAAAGGATGAAAGGCAAAGTCAACCTCGACGGAATTTGAACTCAGAACGTAACGGCAGATGAAATACCACTAAGCATTTCACCCGGCATGATAACATTTCTGCCTGCTCACCACCTGGTTTCTATGGCTGGATGCCCTTCATAATGCCAACCACTCCAAGAATGCAGTGGGTGCCAGTTACATAACACTGATATACAATCACTCCACATGTTTACCAGCTGAGTGGACTGGAGCAATGTGAAATAGAAAGTCTTGCTCAAGGGCACAATGCACCACCTGTTATTGAACTCCTGACCTTACAATTGCGAGCTGAATCCCTAACCACTGAACCATGCACCTTCACTAATCATAAAATATGCAATCATGTATCACTTGTAGCAGACATAAATCATTTTCACAGGCTTCTTTCAGTTTCCGTCTACCAAATCCACTCACAAAACTTTGGTCGACTTAAAGTTATAGTAGAAGACATGCAGTGGGACTGAACCTGGAACCATGTGGTTGGAAAGCAAACTTCTCACCACAAAGCCTTTCCTGCATCTATCTGTCTCTGTCTGTCCATTTGTCAATTCATCTATCTAGCTTGCTTATTAACTACCAACTTGTCTTTCTCTCCCTCTCTCTACCTATCTATCTGTCTATCAGTTTATCTATCTATCTATCTATCTATCTATCTATCTATCTATCTATCTATCTATCTATCTATCATTTTTCTCTCTTTCTGTCTGTCTCTATCTATCTATCTTTTTATCTATCTAATCCATCTACCTGACCGTCTATCTACCTGTCTTTGTAGCAAGCTTCCACTACACAATATCCAGCACCAAAATTCTTCTCGGTAGACATTTGTGTTCTTAAGACTACCACAGAAGTCACTGAACCTATTTGCCCAGACCACAATGTTGTGGAACAAAATTTAACCACACTCAAACCATCACCAAATTTCAAAATAATATACATATATATATATATATATATATATATTAACAAATTATAGGGTGGCAAAGAAAATTTTAGAAATTTTATTTACCACCAGTGGCCTAGCGAGAGTAAAAACAGTCAATAGACTATGTATTATTCATTAGAAATGCAGAGACGCCTATAATAGGACATCTACTCGCTAGAAATAGCAGCAAAAATACTACATACCACAAAAGTTAGGGATAATTTCGAAAGGAAATGAAAAATAAATGAAAAGTTTTTATTTTTCATTTCCTTTCGAAATTATCCCTAACTTTTGTGGTATGTAGTATTTTTGCTGCTATTTCTAGCGAGTAGATGTCCTATTATAGGCGTCTCTGCATTTCTAATATATATATATATATATATATATATATATATATATACATACATAAACAAGGAAACGAAAATAAAAAATAATTAAGCGAATGATAAGATAACAAAAAGATACTCATTGTCTCTGTCACGTTTTTATTTTCATGTTTTGAACAGACGGCTGACTTTTATTGTACAATTACTTGACCAATAAATGCTATGTTTGAGACAACATCGATAATAAATGGGGTTTTTTTTTTAATGTAGATTATATTTATGGTATATAAATTATAGCACCAGCGATGTCTCAGAATAATCATAAGCATCCAGAAGTAAGGGCAGCAGTGGTTAAGATATTGGTTTCTCAACTGCTTGGTTCAGGGTTCAGTCTCAGTGTATTGCATCTTAGGAAAGTGCTTTTTATTTTTTTACTATGGTTCCAAGCTGACAAAAGCCTTGTTAGTGGATTTGGTAGATGGAAACTGAAAGAAGCCCATCATAATATATATATATATATTCTTTTACTTGTTTCAGTCATTGTAATGTGTGTGGCCTTGCTGAGGCCTTGTCTCAAAGAATTTTAGTTGAAAGAATTGACCCTAAGACTTATGTTTTCTTTAATCTGGTATTTATTCCATTGGTCTCGTTTTCCCCAATGCTAAGTTACAGGGATGTAAACAAACCAACAACTATTGTCAGGTGGTGTGGATGCACACACACATATATGTGATGGGCTTCTTTTAGTTTCCATTTACCAAGTCCACTCACAAGGCTTTTGGTCAACCTGAGGCTATAGTAGAGGACACTTACTCAGGGGGTCATGCGGAGGGATATTAGATAAGAAAAATGAGAGAACAGATGCTTATTCAATTCATTGACAGCTATTTTGTAATCTATGTTAGTTATGTAATCAATGCTACATCATCCATCACACATATAAATAAACAAATAAATATATACAGAGATACACCCTTATATATAATTGTGCTGTAACATAACCAACAAGCTACTCTTCAGAACATTTCATGGCAGGTTAAAACATGTGTATTAATGTGTGTTTGTGTGTGAGAGTTGTTGTCTCCCTGTCATATCTTCACAGGATTGCTGTAATGAGGTGTCATCGTCATACGAGTAGTGTCCTTCATTTGCAATCTACCATGAAAATATGTGCGGCCATGGGGGAATATTAACTTACTTGAAAACAGGTGAGGGTTGGTGATAAGAAGGGCATCTATCCTAAGAGAATCTGTCTTAACATATTCAATCCAACACATGCAAACATAGGAAAACAGACGTTAAAAGGATGATAATGATGCTGACAATGATCTAGTGATAGAATATAATGAAAAGTGCCAGCGTAATATAACCAGCCAATATCTTTGGCATTGGCACTATGACTATATGGCATCAGCTTTGATAGACCAGTCATGTTTAGTGAACTATAGATCAATGCTTAGAATATTGGATAGATAGATATGTATGACTTTAAGAATAAAAATTACACCAGGAGAAAATCTCATATTAATAATGTTAATACTAAGAAAAACATCACCATTTGAACGTGATCATTACCAGTGTCGCCTTCCTGGTACTTGTGCCGGTGACATGGGAAAAGACATTCAAGCGAGATCATTGCTAGTGCCGCTGGACTGGCTCCTGTCCAGGTGGCACATAAAATACACCATTTTGAGCGTGGTCGTTGCCAGTACTGCCTGACTGGCCTTCATGCCGGTGGCATGTAAAAGCACCCACTACACCCTCGGAGTGGTTGGTATTAGGAAGGGCATCTAGCTGTAGAAACTCTGCCAAATCAGATTGGAGCCTGGTGTAGTCATCTGGTTCACCAGTCCTCAGTCAAATCGTCCAACCCATGCTAGCATGGAAAGTGGACGTTAAACGATGATTATACATATATATATATATATATATATATATACATAATAGAAAGACTAAACAAAGGTATATTATCTGGTATAATGCACCATTCACATATTTTAGCGCTACCTGTATTCCTCAGAAATACTTTGCTGCACTGGATAAATATTTCTCACTTTCAAGAAATATGGGAAATTATTTAATTGTCATATTTTTCACCAGAAATTTAACTGAGATTATAGCAGTACGCATTAAACAGAGAATTAGGAAATATCTCAATCCTAAATCTATAAACAAGAATAAAATAGTTAATGTGTATTGTGAAATTAACTCCAATGATAATCTTCCTGAAATAAATTTCAATTCTTTAAGTGAAAGTAATTCCAACTCTGATAATGCAGTTAAGATAACACTTAGTAATAATATTAATTATAATACTAATAATAATCCTGCCTTAATACCTACTTTTCAGTGGAGGATTAGTATTAATTCTTTTAAACATGACATCCACATACAAGTGTATATATGCAATTTGTAATTTTGAAAACAAAATTATTTTTTCTTTAGAAAATCAGTATTTTAGGAAAAATACAGTGTATCAATGCAAAGTAATAACAGGGGATCATATGTATTATTATATAGGTGCATCTGCTACAATTTGGAAATCTAGATTTCATAATCATTCTCAATCATTTAAGTACAAAAGAAAATGTAAATCTCTAAATTTTAGCAAATGCATTTGGAATTTAAAAGATAAGAAAATTAAGTATGATTTAAAGTGGTTCATTAGGTATTCACCATCACATAATACTGGTAATTTTAAATGTGATCTTTACCTTGCGGAAATATATAATATAATTATGTCTAAATTAATATTATTAAATTATAAAGGTAATTTTACATCAAAATATTCTCACAAATATAGAAAAGCATTTAAATATTTCAATTCTAAATAACCCATTAATTAGAATTGCTTTTCATATAATATATGATTTTTCTAAAAAACGTTTAGCATATTTAATAGATAGAAATTCTATATCATGGCAATTAGTTATCTGTGTTTCTAATTGTCTTTATGTAGAATTCATGTTTTTATTTTTTATTCTTTCATTATGTACTGATATCATCAAAAGTTAAATTGGTTTTCCTAAAATATATTTCTTCTTAACATTTTTTTTTTTGTATACATTCGTCTACTGGAGATATTTTCTTAGTTCATTATGAATTTAACCATTTTTGGATTGCCTTGATAACATTGTGTTAACATATATTTCCGGATATATAAATTTGACTGATATTTCCTCTATCTAAATATGTTGATACTACAGTAATGATAACTGGTATTGTATGGTGTAATCACCAATTAAGGATGTAATTTTCTCAATTCTTATTCTTGTTGTTTTTCATTCAGAGTTTCTTGAAATTCTTCTGAACGATATTTGGATTTACTTGGCATACATGAAGAATTACCTTGGATGTTTATTCAGTTTGCATTTGTTGGTATCTGATTGTTGGATATAGTTAACGAAGTTCATTTAACACTGACTGCTTTATTGATATCTGCCTGGATTTCTTTAATCCCTTTTACTACTCGTCTGCATATATAAATCTTTAAATCTTCGAATTGTTTCAGCTTCAAAGCTGCAGTCATGCTGGGGTACCACCATTTATATATATATATCATCATCATCATCATCATCATCGTTTAACGTCCGCTTTCCATGGTAGCATGGGTTGGACGATTTGACTGAGGACTGGTGAAACCGGATGGCAACACCAGGCTCCAATCTAATTTGGCAGAGTTTCTACAGCTGGATGCCCTTCCTAACGCCAACCACTCAGAGAGTGTAGTGGGTGCTTTTACGTGTCACCCGCACGAAAACGGCCACGCTCGAAATGGTGTCTTTTATGTGCCACCCGCACAAGCCAGTCCAGGGGCACTGGCAACGATCTCACTCGAAAATCCTACGGTAGCCAGTCAGGCGGTACTGGCAACGGCCACGCTCAAAATGGTGCATCTCATGTGCCACCTGCACAAGAGCCAGTCCAGGGGCACTGGCAACGATCTTACTTGGCTTGCCGGGTCTTCTCACGCACAGTACATTTCCAAAGGTCTCGGTCAGTAGTCATCGCCTCGGTGAGGCCCAATGTACGAAGGTCTTGCCTCACCACCTCAGCCCAGGTCTTCCTGGGCCTACCTCTTCCACGGGTTCCCTCAACTGTTAGGGTGTGGCAATTTTTCACGCAGCTATCCTCATCCATTCTCACCACATGTCCATACCAGCGCAATTGTCTCTCTTGCACACCACAACTGATGCTTCTAATGTTCAGCTTTTCTCTCAAGATACTTACACTCTGACGGGTATTCATAGGATATTAAAGTGAAGACCCTGAAGAAACTGCACGGGGATTATAGTATGGTTGCAACTGCAATGGTAATTAATTGATGCAGTAGAAACATGTGTAGGTCTATTTGAATCTGTATATATATATATATATATATATATATATATATAAAGGAATTAAGGGTAATGCATGCTACTTTGTAATAATCCTTGTTATTATTATCATTATTATTATTATTATTATTTACATATACATATATATATATATATATATATATATATATATATATATAAAAGATAATAAGAGTGAAAAAACTACAGAAGGCTTGTGTTACATGGTTAAAGTATATATTTAAATTATGTCAGAAAAATGTAAAAAAAATGTTAGAAAAATGTTATAAAATCTTTTTGGTATATAAACATTGTATTTTGAGAAATAACCAGTTTCGTGTTGTCTTTTCAAATTTCTCTACTTCATTGTGTCGTGTTCGTTCCAGTCTGAGAAAGAAGAGTTCTAGATAGGGGGAGGTAATTAGGGATTTCTTCCGGTATAGGGGAGATAATCGAAATCTAGGTGGTAGAATGCGCAAAACAAATGCTACCACAAATTATAATCTTTCCTTTTTATCAATGTGCCATTAAAACACCAACACAAATTAGATTAAATAAGGAAACCTTTTTCATTCAAAAATACAAACCCAAACTTAACCATTGCTAACACATTTAAATAAGGAAATTCATCACCCCACTGGAAAAAAAAGAGGGAAAAAATATAGAACAAAACTATGGTAAATTAATCAAATTCTACCACCTCCTAGATTTCGATTATCTCCCCTATACCGGAAGAAATCCCTAATTACCTCCCCCTATCTAGAACTCTTCTTTCTCAGACTGGAACGAACACGACACAATGAAGTAGAGAAATTTGAAAAGACAACACGAAACCGGTTATTTCTCAAAATACAATGTTTATATACCAAAAAGATTTTATAACATTTTTCTAACATTTTTTAAACATTTTTCTGACATAATTTAAATATATACTTTAACCATGTAACACAAGCCTTCTGTAGTTTTTTCACTCTTATTATCTTTTATACATCCAACCACGTGCTTTCACATACCAACTTTCTCACACACATATATATATATATATATATATATATATACTCTCTTTACTCTTTTACTTTTTCAGTCATTTGACTGTGGCCATGCTGGAGCACCGCCTTTAGTCAAATAAATCGACCCCAGGACTTATTCTTTCGAAGCCTAGTACTTATTCTCTCGGTCTCTTTTGCCGAACTGCTAAGTTATGGGGATGTAAACATACCACCATCGGTTGTCAAGTGATGTTGGGGGGACAAACACAGACACACAAACATATATACTCACATACATACATATATATATATACATACACACGACGGGCTTCTTTCAGTTTCCGTCTACCAAATCCACTAACAAGGCTTTGGTCGGCCTGAGGCTATAATAGAAGACACTTGCCCAAGATGCCACGCAGCAGGAATGAACCCGGAAGCATGTGGTTGGTAAGCAAGCTACTTACCACAGAGCCACTCCTGTGCCTATATATATATATATATATATATATATATACACACACACACATGCTCTTTAATTCTTTAATTAGATTTAGCTCTAGAGCTGTGAACATGTTGAGGCACTACCATTTAAATAAAGAAGAAATGATCAAATGAGCAAATGGTGGCTGCCAGGTTGTGAGATGAAATGGGTCCTCAACAGCAAAAACAAGGGCACTCATGTGCAGATGGATGAGAAAGAGATGCTATATCAAGGATTCACTGACATTGTAGGACCCAAGAAGTACATTGCTATGTTGGGGATCACTAACATTAAACAGAAGAGAACAACGAGAACTACCCTTCGAAACAATTACCTCATCCATTCGAGATACACACTCACACAAACACACACACATGCAAGCACACACACACACATGCAAACACACACGCACACACACACACACATGCAAGCACACACACACACACATGCAAACACACACACACACACACACACACATGCAAACACACACACACACACATGCAAACACACACGCACATGCAAACACACTCACACACACACACACACATGCAAACACATATACATGGTAAGCTTCTGTATATGTTCCAAAAATAAATTTACCCAAGCCTATAAAAAAAAAAACATTTGTCAGGTTACTATGCGGTAAGATTGAACTTGTAACCATGCAGTTGCAAAGCAAACTTCTTAACCACACAGCTATGTTTGCACTGCATCGGTGCATAAGGTTAGTATTTAAATTTCTATGCAAAGAATCTAAAATTTGCTATTAAAAAAAGTCTATTTTAAGAAGTCTTAATATAATTGTTACACAAAATCATTTTCAATGAAAATTCATTTGAAATGCAATGGTTTTATTTAGTGCCAAACATATTGTGAGAGAGAAACAGTGATTTGATATTTTGAAGAACTTGGAACAAGTTAAAAATAGAAGTAATAACATAGAGGTTGGCATTTTCAACAATTCCTCATTGTAAAGAACGGAAATTATACAAAACAAATATAAAACTAGGTTTTCTTAAAGAATCCTCACCACAACTAAGAAGAATATGGATACAGGCATGTCTTTGAGGTTACAAAGTTTGGAACTGTACAAGTCTGTGCACTGGATGATGCCGAAAAGTAGAACACCAAACTCTTCAGCATTCAGATTACTCTGTCAATGTTGTTGTTGTTGGCACTCCGTCGCTTACGACGTTGAGGGTTCCAGTTGATCTGATCAACGGAACAGCCTGCTCGTGAAATTAATGTGCAAGTGGCTGAGCACTCCACAGACACGTGTACCCTTAACGTAGTTCTTGGGGATATTCAGCGTGACACAGTGTGTGACAAGGCTGACCCTTTGAATTACAGGCACAACAGAAACAGGAAGAAAGAGTGAGAGAAAGTTGTGGTGAAAGAGTACAGCAGGGTTCACCACCATCTCCTGGTGGAGCCTCGTGGAGCTTTGGGTGTTTTTGCTCAATAAACACTCACAACGCCCGGTCTGGGAATCGAAACCGCGATCCTATAACTGCGAGTTCGCTGCCCTAACCACTGGGCCATTGCGACTCCACTCTGTCAATGTAATGATTGTTTATTCATGTTGGTTTGAATTAATTCATGCATTATCTTGAAGCATTGAGATTTCAATGATGTGATTGTTTATTCATAGAATGACAGTGTAAGGTAGGTGTGAGAGGCTGGATGTGGCTAGATTGAACATAAAACAGGTTGAAATATTTGGGTCTGGTATGGTTGGTTCAACCTTTTAGCATTCGGATTATTCTGTGAAATGCAATGCTTATTTCATCTCGTTCTTTTGAATTAATCCCACATTATCTCATAGCTTTGAGATTTTGATAATGAAATTGTTTATTTTTAGAATGACATTGTAGGGCAGGAGTGAGAAGCCAGATCTGACCAGTTTGAGCATAAAATGTGTAGAGTATTTTGACCTGTTATGGCTGGTTTAAATGCTAAAGGGTTAAAAAATGGGTTTCCAAAGTTTTTGTGGTCACATCACTATGACTCTATGCTGAAGGTACATAACAACTCACTGTTCTTATTTTGTTTCATTGATGGTCACAGAGAAGACAGTGGTGGGAACAGTAACGGTCATCTGCTGAATTAGGTCTGTGACTTCTGTATTCATAACCCTTCAATGGAAGAAGCCCAACATTTCCCTAAGGACCAAGATCTGTCTTTTCCACATGCTGGTTTTGCCTGTCACCCTCTACAGTGGTGAGGCCTGGACCAGGGGTTTTCAAACTTTTTCACTTGCGGACCCCTTTATATTTCAGGCTATAAACGCTTATGAAATTTATACATAAATATTTGCTTAAAATAACATATATTTTTACATTTATTTATTTAACAGTATTTAACAAAATAGGTTTATTGTCAATTAAAAGATTTCGATTAAAAAACATATATAAAATCAAATTGCCCATAAAAAGTATTTGCTGTCCACGGACACCCTGTCTTGTCCTTGCGGACGCCCTGTGGTCTGCGGACCACAGTTTGAAAACCCCTGGCCTGGACCATCCTCAAACAAGGCCTGAACAAACCTGAGATGTTCCAGATGCAGTGTTGTCATGAGATCCTTGGTGTCTCCCTACATGACCAAATCTCAAGAACAATGCCAGCAACAGCAGCTGACCATTGAAGACCAACTCCAGCACAGGCTACAGTGGTTTGGTCACATCTGCAGGATGAACACTAGAAGACTACCACACCAACTTTTGTGGTGGCAGTGACCCATGCATCAAAGAATCCAATGGAACGCATCAAAGAAGACAAATTGAGGAAGACCTGAAGTGTGTGCTGATGCCAGCAGAATGGGTTGGCAAGCATGGAATGAGATCCTCACCAGAGTTTGTCATCCAGCAGCACCCACATTATCAGGGTATTGGTGGAGAGGACAGCCACCCACTTCTGGTTGCCAACTAGGGATTGAAGAAGAAGAAGAAGAAGAAGAAGAAGAAGAAGGACGAAGAAGAAGAAGAACGAAAAAGGAGAAGAATGAAGGAGAAGAAGAAGAATGAAGAAGAATGAAGAAGGTGAAGAAGAAGAAGAATGAAGAAGAAAAAAAGAAGAATGAAGAAGAAAAAAAAGAAGAATGAAGAAGAAGAAGAAGAAGAAAAAGAAGGACGAAGAAGAAGAAGAATGAAGAAGGAGAAGAAGAAGAAGAATGAAGAAGAAAAAAAGAAGAATGAAGAAGAAAAAAAAGAAGAATGAAGAAGAAGAAGAAGAAAAAGAAGGACGAAGAAGAAGAAGAATGAAGAAGGAGAAGAAGAAGGATGAAGAAGAAGAAGGACGAAGACAAAGAATGAAGAAGAAGAATGAAAAAGAAGAAGAAAAAGAAGAAGAAGAAGAAAAGAAGAGGAAGAAGAAGGACGAAGAAGAAGAAGAAGAATGAAGAAGGAGAAGAAGAAGAAGGATGAAGAAGAATGAAGAAGGTGAAGAAGAATGAAGAAGGTGAAGAAGAAGAATGAAGAAGAAAAAAAAAGAATGAAGAAGAATGAAGAATGAAGAAGAGTGAAGAAGAGGAAGAAGAAAAAGAAGGACGAAGAAGAATGAAGAAGGAGAAGAAGAAGAAGGACGAAGAAGAAGGACGAAGAAAAAGAATGAAGAAGAAGAATGAAGAAGAAGAAAAAGAAGAAGAAGAAGAAGAAGAAGAAGAAGAAGAAGAAGAAGAAGAAGAAGAAAAAGAAGAAGAAGAAGAAGAAGAAGAAGAAGAAAAAGGGGAATTTCCAATCAAACGCCCGATTGAGCTCACAAAAATCGATACCAGCTGAGAATTATCGAGTTTTCGAAAAATTCCGGCCTGATTTGAACTTCAGGGCATGTGATCCATCTATGTGCCAAAAATCATTAAAATCGGTTGGATGGTGAGGGAGGAGTTACAGTAACTCCAAACACACAGACAGACAGACACCATTAGACATTTATACATATATATGTGTGGTTTAGTGGTTAGGGTGTCAGACTCATGATTGTAAGGTTGTGATTATTATTATTATTATTATTATTATTATTATTCAGGTCACTGCCTGGAATCGAACTCGGAATCTTGGAGTTAGTAGCCTGCGCTCTTAACCACTACGGGCATATGGCATTGTGGTTAAGAGCGCAGACTACTAACTCCAAGATTCCGAGTTCGATTCCAGGCAGTGACCTGAATAATAATAATAATAATAATAATAATAATAATAATAATAATAACGTCATCAAAAAATAACTTAGGAATGAGAACCCAGGTTCGAAATTTCCCCCCAAGACACCTGATGAAGGCTGGTGGGTATATCAGCCGAAACATGTTAACAACAAACAAGATGAGGACAAATATCCGTCAAATGTAAATAATGTAAATAAAAGCATTTCTTATTGCTCCAGTCCACTCAGCTGGTAAAGATGAGTAATCCTGTGACTGACCGATGTCCTGCTCAAGAAGGAATATATTATATAAGCCAGAGAAACTGAGAAACTAACCCTATACTCCTTATGTTGTAATGTGGACTTGCTGATGTATGTATGTGGAGCTGTATGGCTTAATGGTTAGGGTTTTGGATTAATAACCATAAGACTATGGTCTCGATTCCTGGACTGAGTGATGATTTGTGTTCTTGAGCAAAATACTTCATTTCACCTTGTTCCAGTTCACTCAGCCAGCAAGAATGAGTCATCCTGCGGCGGACTGGCGTCTCATCCACATTAGCAATACATACGCCATAGAAACTAGGAAAATCGTCCTTATGAGTCAGCATGACTCAAGAAGAAAATCTTACCTTAACCTACATGGCTTTATGCTTTGTGCTATGAGGTTAGGGTTAGGGTTAGGGTTAGGGTTAGGGTTAGGGTTAGGAATCCATAAAATGATGGCATAGGAATTTAGAATTTTCTTTATGAGGAACCTGAAAAGTGGAACAGTTCCAAGAAAATCTATCAGTTTTATGTCAAGGAGACCATATAACTTCTTGACACTGATGTACCCCGTGAAATCTCTCAACAATGGACAAGAATTCATTGCATAATATTCTGACAGAAATTTTAATAATCTAAATGAACTAAATAATTAAAAATTATCTTTGTCTTTCAAGAAATATTTTTAATATTTTCTTTCTTTGTGCCATGACAATTCCAAATAATGGTTAATCAAAAAAAATGAAAAAGAAACTCCAAAAAGAATAAATAAAATAAAGAAATCAAAAAAAAAAATTCTATGTTTTATGTATGAGAAAAACTTCAACAGCTTTCTAAAATTATCTTGATTATAAAAATATTATTGGGGAAAGAGAAAAAGAAAACCGTTTTCATGAGTTTTATCTTTGGTAATATTTTTATTTATTTTTGCAGTCAGTTTTAAAACATTGCTATACAAGTCTTGCACAAGCAGAGAAAATTCTCCATAGACTGGGAAAATGGTCTTGGAAACGAAATAGGAAAGCCAAAATGATTAATAATTGCAATCATATTAAAATTCCATTTCCGAAAAGTCTATTTGTCTTTATTTCTTACGCTAGTCAAAACAATGAATCTAAAAATAAAATAAAAATATAATAGAATAAAACAAACAAGAATTAGCTTGAAACCGTTTGCAGCAGTTCCAGTTTGGCTCATAACATATCCATAATTGTTCTGTGTTGTAGGATATACCAAAAACAGGAAAGATTGGTAATTCCATTCTTTGGTTTTTGTTCTAAATAGACTGGCAGTCTACCAGGCACAACAGACATCTCTTTAATTATGAAATATTATATATCATCATAGGGATTGCCATATAAAGAAAGGAGACAAAATTCTGAGCCTTTTATATCAACTAGAGATTTACTTAATAATAATAATAATAATAATAATAATAATAATAATAATAATAGTAACCGAAACAATAACTATAATACTGATAATAATTGAAGAAGTAATAATAGTAATAATAACAGTAGTAATGGTGGTAGCATTAATAATAATAATAATAATAATAATAATGATAATAATAATTTGCAGAAAGAGACCCTGTGAGGTCTCTGACAATCGGATGCTGTCTGCTCTCACAGAATCAACCAGAGGAAACAAGACCAAGCGCTCAGAGAAGTAAGACAATAATATGTGTTGGCACTCCGTCGCTTACGACAACGAGGGTTCCTGTTGATCCGATCAACAGAACAGCCTACTTGTGAAATTAACGTGCAAGTGGCTGAGCACTCCACAGACACATGTACTCTTAACTTAGTTCTAGGGGATATTCAGCGTGACACAGATTGTGACAAGGCTGACCCTTTGAATTACAGGCACAACAGAAACAGGAAGTAAGAGTGAGAGAAAGTTGTGGTGGAAGAGTAAAGCAGGGTTCGCCACCAATCCCCTGCCGGAGCCTCGTGGAGCTTTAGGTGCTTTTGCTCAGTAAACACTCACAATGCCGGGTCTGGGAATCGAAACCGCGATCCTATGACCGCGAGTTCGCTGCCCTAAGCACTGGGCCATTGCACCTCCACAAGACAATAATATTATAATAATAAAAATAAAAATAATACTGAATTCAAATTTTGGCACAAGGCCAGCAATTTCAGGGGAGGGGGTAAGTCAATTACTTCGACCACAGTACTTAAGTGGTAATTATTTTATCAACCCTAAAAGGATGAAAGGCAAAGTCCATCTCGGCAGAATTTGAAATTAAAACATAAATACAGAAGAAATGCAACTAAGCATTTTGCTCAGTTTGGAAACAATAATAATAATGTTTTCAAATTTTGGCACAAGGCCAGCAATTTCGGTGGAGGGAGTAAGTTGATTATATAGAACTCAGTGTTCGACTGGTGCTTGCTTTATCAACCCCGAAAGGATGAAAGGCAAAGTCGACCTCAGCGGAATTTGAACTCGGAATGTGAAAACAAACACTGCTAAACATTTTGCCTGGTATGTAAACGATTCTACCAGCTTAATTAATAACTATAATAATGATAATTATAGTAATAATAATAATTTTTCTATTTTTCTTTAAGCAATGTTATAAGTAATTGATTATGCTATCCTATGGATGACTGATTTAAACCCAGTTTTAAAGCACAACTTTTCGTCTTATAATTATATAATTAGTATTATATAATCATATAATTAATTTTGTTGTAACTTGATAATTAATGTATAATTAATACATAATTAAGAAACTAGTATCCTTGCAAAAAATACCAAGATTAAAACAAAAAACAACATACAGTATGTCTTTTCAACCCTGGTAAATTCATGGAAGCAACAACGAATTAGAATAGCCTCTAAGAAGCCATTTTATTTACTAGAAGTAACAGCCAAATTCCCATCCAATCATACACACACACACTAACACCTTAAATAAAGAACATTATGTTAGGCTGAGCAGTCTTCGATATAAGAAAGAGAAAGATGGTCATATATACATATTGCATACATACATGCATACATACGGAGTGGCTGTGTGGTAAGTAGCTTGCTTACCAACCACATGGCTCCAAGTTCATTCCTACTGTGTGGCACCTTGGGCAAGTGTCTTCTACTATACCTGGATGCCCTTCCTAATGCCAACCACTACACCCGCAGAGTGGTTGGTTTTTACGTGCCACCGGCATGAGGGCCAGTCCGGCAGTGCTGGTAACGGCCACGCTCAAATGGTGTTTTCTTTTTACGTGCCACCTGCACAGGAGACAGTCCAAGGTTTTCTTCATATGCTACCGGCACAAGTGCCAGTAATGCAAAGCTGGAATCGGTTGCGTTCAAATGGTGCTTTTTGCGTGCCACCATTTGAGCGCGATCATTTCCAGCTTCGCATTACTGATATATATATATATATATACATATATATATATAAATACAAACTATATCATTTTAATCCTGAGCAACACCGGGTATTTCTGCTAGTCAATGGATAATACTGCAATGACATTTATGTATGTATGTACGTATGCATGTGAAGGTGAATGGTTCAGTGGTTAGAGTGTTGGGCTCATTATCATGAGGTAATGAGTTCAGTTCCTGGACCAGGCTGTGTGCTGTGTTCTTGAACAAGACACTTTATTCCACTTTGCTCCAGTTCCCTCAGCTGTAGAAATGATTTGTGATGTCACTGGTGCCAAGCTGTATCAGCCTTTGCCTTTCCCTTGGATAACATTGGTAGTGTGGAGAAGGGAGGCTGGTATGCATGGGTGACCACTGCAGGAAAATCAGACTAAGTTGGAATTTCATTGATTAATATATTCTTCAATACACAATCATATAAAATCATATATATATATATATATATATATATATATATATATATATATAATAGACACACACACACACACACACATATGTGATGGGCTTCTTTCAGTGTATGTCTACCAAATCCACTTATAAGGCTTTGGTCAGCCAAGGGTTATAGTAAGAGCCATTTGTCCAAGTTACCATGACGGAACCTGAGATCACATGGTCAGGAGGGGAATGTTTCTTAATGATGACAATGATGATGGTGGTGATGATGATGTTGATGATGATGCTCATGAGGATAACGATGGTGATGATGATGATGATGATGATGATGGCAATGGTAGTGATGACAAAGACAACATGATAATAATAATGATAGTGCTGCTGGTGATGAAAGTGATGATGATGATGATGGTGATGATGATGATGAAGTAATGATGACGACAATGATGATGACGATGTTGGCTTCTGAGTGTCCTCCATTTTGCTAATCCCTAGTACGGATTCATTATCCTGGTTCCTGGTTGGAATTTTCCAATAAATTAGCAGGAAATTGGTGCCTTTGGCTACGGGGTATTTCAGAACGATTGCATGATTTTGGATAATATCCCATTATTTCTTCATGGAAATTCCTCAAAGA
>NC_142954.1:20812646-20822646 GCF_046866305.1 Octopus bimaculoides | reverse complement strand
CTGTCACTATGTTCTGAGTTCAAACTCCACTGAAGTCAACTTTGCCTTTCATCCTTTTGGAGTCAATAAACTAAATACCAGTGAAACAATGGGGTCGATGTAATTGACTAGTTCGCTCTAGCCCCAAAATATTCAGGCCTTGTGCCTATGATAGAAAGGATCATTAATATTATTATTATCATGATTATCATTATTATTATTATTATTATTATTGCCTTTGCACAGCTTCTAACGCTGGAGATGTACTACAGTGTCAGCTGTTCACTACCAGTGAACTAAGGTAACACCTCTTATTTTTCGAGCACCTTCCGGAGTATTCCAGCGGTTCCAAGCAGTGCTGTTTTCTGCAGCAAGTGCTCCAACCTTATTGCAGCCCCTAGAGGCTGCATTCTTCCCTCTTTTGATATTAAGTTCTGAGCATTTGGTAATCCCAAATCCCATACCGATGTCCCTACCACGCTTCTGGACTGTTTTGGTTAAGGATACTATCTGTTTTTCAGATTTTCAGATTATTTTTATTATTATTATTATTTTATGTTTGACTTTTGCTTTGCATTTGTACAAGTAAGATCCAAGTCTCACCCAGAGACCTCAAGAGACAACAAGTTTGAAGTTCATGTAGGTGTTATGCCTAGGGTACCATATATTTGGATTTGTACATAGTGTTGTTCTAGAGAATGTTTATGAAACCATAAGAAAATTATGTGTTTGTTTTAAAATTTGAGATCACATAGACAGTATTTTACGTAGGATATGGGCAGTTCCTATGAGCACTATCTTTATTATTATTATCATTATTATTATTATTGTTCTTGTTGTTGCTGTCATTATTATTATTATTATTATTATTATTATTATTATTATTGTTCAGTAGTTTTATTTTTATAACGTGCTTTCACTTCACTATCGAGCTCAGCTCTGTGCGCCTTGGGTATGTGCTGTGGTTTGCTGTGGTGCTCTTATGGTTACTGTATTGAAAGTGTTTTGCGTAGGATGTGTGCAGTGCCCAGTAGTGCAATTTTCTGTATGTTATATATATTTGTAAGTCCTGGTGTTTTTGTTATGTATTTGTCTGAATATCTTTTTATTATACCTAAGGCACCTACTACGAGAGGAATTGTTTCTGTTTTTAGATTCCACATTCGAGTTACCTCTATTTCCAGGTCTTTGTATTTTGAAAGTTTTTCCATTTCTTTTAGAGAAACGTTGTCATCTGCTGGTATTGATACATCAATTAGAAAGCATTTTTTTTCTTCATGATCTTTGACAACTATATCTGGTCTATTTGCCTTAATTTCTCTATCTGTGTGTATTGGCATATCCCAGAGTATGGTTACTTTCTCGTTCTCTGTGACCTTTTCTGGCGTGTATTTATACCATCTTTTTTCTGTTGTTATTCCATAGTGTTGGCATAGCTTCCAGTGTATATAGGTCCCAGCTCTGTCGTGTCTGTGAATATATTCCTTCTTAGCCAGGACTGGGCAGCCAGAGATAATATGATTTATTGTTTCTTGTCCATCTCCACATATTCTACAGTTACTTGTTATGTTTCTTTTCATTATATGTTTTTGGTAATTTCTGGTGGGGAGGCTTTGGTCTTGTGCAGCAATTAAAAATCCTTCAGTCTCTGCTTTGAGTCCTGAGCTTCTCAGCCATTGCTGGGATTTTTCTGTCTATTTCTTTTGCATTTAGTTTAGATTATTATTATTATTATTATTATTATTATTATTATTATTACTATTATTATTGTTCTTGTTGTTGCTGTTATTATTATTATTATTATTATTATTATCATTGTTATTAACATTATTATTAACATTATTATTATTATTATTATTATTATTATTATTAATTACGAACCAGGTGATACACGAAGGAGTCATACCCTATGACTGGTGTAGCAGCATCATAGTCAACTGCTACAAAGGTAAAGGGGACGCTTTAGATACAAATAATTACAGAGGCATCAAGCTGTTAGATCAGGTTATGAAAGTTACAGAGAGGGTCATAGCCCAACTAATTAGGGAGCGAATCAATTTAGATGAGATGCAGTTTGGGTTCGTGCCAGGTAAAAGCACTACTGATGCCTTATTTCTAGTGAGACAGTTGCAAGAGAAATACCTAGCCAAGGATAAACCTCTGTACCTGGCTTTCGTTGACATGGAGAAAGCCTTTGACAGGGTCCCCCGATCCCTTATCTGGTGGTCAATGAGGAAACTTGGGATAGAAGAATGGCTAGTGAGAGCTGTGCGAGCCATGTACAGAGATGCGGCCAGTAAGGTGAGGGTTGGAAATGAGTACAGCAATGAATTCCGGGTAGAGGTAGGGGTCCACCAAGGTTCCGTCCTCAGCCCCCTATTATTTACCATAGTCCTCCAGGCAATCACAGAGGAGTTCAAGACAGGTTGCCCCTGGGAGCTCCTCTATGCTGATGACCTTGCCCTAATTGCGGAGTCACTATCAGAACTAGAGGAGAAGTTTCAGGTGTGGAAGCAAGGTCTAGAATTGAAGGGCCTTAGAGTCAACCTAGCTAAAACCAAAATCCTAATAAGTAGGAAGGTAGATAAAACACAAACCCCTTCAGGTAGATGGCCCTGCTCAGTATGTAGAAAAGGAGTAGGTAGTAACTCTATAAGATGTACCCGGTGCAAGCTATGGACACATAAGAGGTGCAGCAACATCAAAGGCAGGTTAACTAGCAAGTTAGTTTTTGTTTGTGGCAGATGTTCAGGTGCAATAAAGACTGCAAACAAACAGGAAACAACTTCTATCTCATTCCAGGGTGAAAAACTAGAGGTAGTCGATAGCTTCCGCTATCTGGGCGACCAAGTTAGTAGTGGGGGTGGGTGCGCTGAAAGTGTAGCTGCTAGAATAAGAATAGCCTGGGCAAAGTTTAGAGAGCTCTTACCCCTGCTGGCGACAAAGGGACTCTCACTCAGAGTAAAAGGCAGACTGTATGACGCATGCGTACGAACAACCATGCTACATGGCAGTGAAACATGGGCTGTAACTGCTGAGGACATACGTAAGCTCGCAAGGAATGAAGCCAGTATGCTCCGTTGGATGTGTAATGTCAATGTGAATACCCGTCAGAGTGTAAGTATCTTGAGAGAAAAGCTGAACATTAGAAGCATCAGTTGTGGCGTGCAAGAGAGACGATTGCGCTGGTATGGACATGTGGTGAGAATGGAGGAGGATAGCTGCGTGAAAAAGTGCCACACCCTAACAGTTGAGGGAACCCGTGGAAGAGGTAGGCCCAGGAAGACCTGGGCTGAGGTGGTGAGGCAAGACCTTCGTACATTGGGCCTCACCGAGGCGATGACTACGGACCGAGACCTTTGGAAATGGGCTGTGCGTGAGAAGACCCGGCAAGCCAAGTAAGATCGTTGCCAGTGCCCCTGGACTGGTTCTTGTGCGGGTGGCACATGAGATGCACCATTTTGAGCGTGGCCGTTGCCAGTACCGCCTGACTGGCTCCTGTAGGATTTTCGAGCGAGATCGTTGCCAGTGCCCCTGGACTGGCTTGTGCGGGTGGCACATAAAAGACACCATTTCGAGCGTGGCCGTTTTCGTGCGGGTGACACGTAAAAGCACCCACTACACTCTCTGAGTGGTTGGCGTTAGGAAGGGCATCCAGCTGTAGAAACTCTGCCAAATCAGACTGGAGCCTGGTGTTGCCATCCGGTTTCACCAGTCCTCAGTCAAATCGTCCAACCCATGCTAGCATGGAAAGCGGACGTTAAACGATGATGATGATGATGATGATGATTATTATTATCATTGTTATTAACATCATTCCATCATTAAAATTGGATGCTAGAGATTTGCTGGTGCCTCGTTAATGGCCATAATTCTTGTTAATTCCACTCCAGTGTTGAAATAATGCAATCAGGGTCCTTCCTGTCATGTTGTAACCAATTTTGGCTTCTGTCTTGGACTCTCAACTTGAAATACATAATCTCCTGTTCCTTTGGTTTCTTCATTATAATTTGTTTTATTATTTAGTGGTAGAAATAAATTAATTTCATTAATTGCATTAAATTGAAATTGAATAGAATGAAAAAAAAAAAATAGTGTTTTCATTTGAGTCTGCCTGAATAAGAAAACATTGTAAATGAGAAGAGATTAATTCACAGAAGAGATTATATGAAGATATAAAGGAAAAACTAAATGCATGTGTGTGTCTGTGTGTGTGCGTGTGTGTGTGTGTGTGTGTGCATGTATGTGTGTGTCCGTGCATGTGTGAGGGTATGTGTGTGTATATATGTATATATATACAAGTGCATGCTGAAAAATTCTTGGTTTCGTGTAAAAGAAAATACAGAAGGATCAATTAATTATGAATTTTTTCAACATATTCCCCTCTCAAATTCACACACTTATCACAGCAGTCCTTCAGTTTTTCTAAGCCCAGTAAAAAAATTCTGAAGGTTGGACTTCCAGCCAGGCCTTTCTTGATAATTCTAAAGCCAGGAACTTTTCAGCACCCTCTTCTATATATATATATATATATATATATATATATATATATATATATATATATATATATATATATATATATAAAATTAAAACATAATGTAAAAAATCAGATATTAATTAATATCGATTTATTACCAGGAAGCCAGCACATTGAAAGAATCAGAGAGATTCAGAAAAAATATCTGAGATCTCAGGAGATTAAAGTATATGTTTATATATAATGATGACCACTAAAGTGGACATTTAATGTGCTAGAAATAGATCACATGTTGTGTCTACTAAGACCTAAATTGTTCTCAAAACGAAATTCAGCAAAATATCAAACCGTACATTAAATGTCCACATAGTGGTCATCGTTATATATAAATATATATATGTATATAGATACATGCGTATATGTGCAGGTTTGGTTGTACAGTCGAGAAGTTCATTTTGCAACTATGCAGCATTTCTACTCTAGCTTACACATACCTTGTGTGTGAGTTTTGTAGACAGAAACTGTGTAGAAGCCTGCCATGTATATATGTGTATGCATGCGTGTGTGTGTGTTTGAGTGCGAGTCTATGTTTATTTTTGTACCCCACCTACACTTGACAACTGATGTTGGTTTATTTACATCCCCCAAACCTTACCTGTAAGGCAAAAGATATTTGATAGAATGAATACCAGACTTAAGAATAAGTACAGGAGTTGATTGGTTCGACTAAACCAGCTGATCACAATTGGGGTCAATATGGCCCCCTCGGGGGTCAAGATATAAGATTTTGCAGTTAAAATGTATGTGCAATAAATTGGTTATACATCTACAATACATGAAATATTTTAACAGTGGTTGTGTAGTAAGAAGCTTGCTTCCTGACCACATGACACTGGGTTCAGTCCCACTGCATGGCACCTTGGGCAAGTGTCTTCTTCTATAGCCTTGGGTCAACCAAAGCCTTGTGAGTTGATTTTCTAGATGGAAAATGAAAGAAGCCCATCATACATACATATACATACATACGTATATATATATATATATATATATATATATATATATATATATATATATATGAATATATATATATATATATATATGAATATATATATATATATATATATGAATATATATATATATATATATATATATATATATATATATATATATATATATATATATATATATATATATGAATATATATATATATATATATATATATATATATATATATATATATATATATATATATATGTATGTATATACATGTATATATATATATATATATATATATATATATATATATATATATATATATTAAGATAAAACTTACTTGGAAAAGGATGTGTGGTGTTCGATCATGTAATAATATAAATAATATATAAATATATGCATATATCCATACATATTTGTACATACCTACATCTATATGTATACATACATGCATATATGGGTACAAGACATCACAAATAAACCGAAAAAACAAAGAAACGAGACATGCAACATAAAGAGTATAACCCTTCATCAGTTGTCCCTGTCCATCTACTCCACATTTCGACCTTTATTTGCTTAAGGTGCCATGTAGAGGGATGAAATGCAGAACCATACGGTTGGAAACAAACTTCTTAACCACACAGCCATGCATCCATCCATCCATGCATGCAGCCCTTCTTTGCTGAATGCTTCCTTTATGGTGATGGCATTCATGACTCTGTAGAATAATTCATGCATAGAAGAGTCGATGGCATTGACTGCTTGGTGATGTTGGTGGAGGATGAGGTTGGCTTTTGTCAAGCTTTTCTCTCCTGCCATTTCATTTCTTCCTTTTCTCTTCTGGTGGCTTCGTAGTTTTGGTTCTGATGATGATAGAACACTGCTACTTGGTACAGTCTTGGGATTGTGTTTCCAGTGATTTAGGCTCAAGTCCAGTATTGTAGTGTATATATATATATATATATATATATATATATATATATATATATATGATACTGTAGTGTTTTCAAAGATTAAAGGAAAGCTAACATCAGCACATGCCAGAAAATCAGAAGTAATACTGGAAGAGGTAAAGCGAAAAGCAAAACGAAAAAGAAGAAAGAAAAAGCAAAAAAAGAAAATGTTTATAGAACTTTAAGAAGACAGACTTCAAAGAAGTAAGATGGTAAAAATTGCTATTTTAATACCACCAAAGTTTGCTCACTTGTGTTTTATGAAGATTTTTGTCAGATGACTGTATGAAATAATAAGGAAAAATAATGAAGGAAAAAAAAAATGTTATCTGTGAAAGATTAGTGAAAAGGAAGACGACTCGCTGATTAGATTCATGGAATGAAATTAAATCTAGAAAACCACAGCAGAACATTAAAAGTGAATATTGTTTCATGAAAATAGATTTCTGCCAAGCGTGTATATAGTAAAGAAGTACAAATATTTCTTGAGAAAAGAAAAGTTAGGAAGAAAATGATAGCTTCTGAGATAAATGCCAAAAATGAACAAAAAAAAAAAAATTCTGATAGAGTGTCTACAGAGGAAAGGAAACTAAAAATATCCCTATGATTGTTGAAAAGTAAAAAGGATCTCTTGTGAATATATTCATATATCTACATATACATGTATACATACATACATACATACATACATACATACATATATATATATATATATATATATATATATATATACATGCATACACATACATGCACACACACACACACACATACACAAATATACATATATAAATATATATCCATACGTATACATATATATTTATACATATACACACATAAATATATATATATGAATACATACACATATATATACATGTACATATATATATATATATATATATATATATATATATATAGACACACATACATACACTTATATATAGGAAAATATCAAAAGAATTATACCGTATTCTTCAATATTTTGTATTGGAATGTTGTGGATTGATAAAAAGCTGATTGGCTGTTATAGTAATGCTATACTGTGCATGCAAAGAACCTACAGCCCATCCATATACACACACTACAGAGCAGAACAATTAACTTGAACATCAGATCTCTGCTTTACTTTTCCTGAATAGGGTATCTTCACCCTGAAATATTGAAATACAAGATCATAGTACAAATTATTGACTTATCTTACTTATAACTTGCATTCTTTAGGCTTTTCAAAAACAAAAACATTCTTGAAGCATTAGTAACTTAACTATATTTCCAGTTATGGTCAATTGTAGCTGCAAGTTAACCAAAAGGCCTTCTTTGGCTAAAAAGAATTAAAAGGTGGGGAAAATGGAAATTACATTTGCTAATTTTAAATTTGAAGTTTGAAGGCGTCAAACTGACAGAATCGTTACTGCACCAGACAATGCTTAAGGGTATTTTTCTGACTTTACATTCTGTGAGTTCAAATAGCACTGGGGTTGACTTTACCTTTCATCCTCCCAGGGCCAATAAAATAACTACCAGTTGAGCATTGTAGTTAAAGTAATCACTTGAAGTAATTGCTTGAAACCCCTCCTCTGAACTTGTTGGCCTTGTGCCAAGTTTGAAACCATTTCTAAATTTGGATTTGTAAATATTCAATTTAAATTAGCTAAAATGCATTTAGATTTAATTAGGCTAAAATGAGCTAATATTTGGTTTAGATTAGTTAATATTCAGTTTAGGATATTAATATTTAGTTAAAATTGGTTAATATTTGGTTTAAATTAGTTAATATTCAGTTTAGAATATTAATATTTAGTTAAAATTGGTTAATATTTGGTTTAAATTGGTTAATGTTGAACTTAAATTTTATTCTAAGTCTCCAGTGTATATTTTGTTTTTATGTTGTGTCTTTGTCAAAGAGAAAATGGCAGGGAATTTTAGAATTGAGATACTGACTGTCAGCATCACCAGTTTCATTTAATTTGAATCATGCCAGGATGAGAGTGTTAGTATTTTAGGGGTTTTTTGAAATGTTCCTCTCTTACTCAGCCTTCTTGAAAGCAAACCGACAGTTGATGTCCAAAATATACCAAAAGATCAATCACTGCTTGTGAAGACTCATACATTTAGCATTCCACCTATCTTCACATTTCCAAGAAATGCATAAAGATATTTTTACTTTTGAACTGTCTTCAGTCCTCTGATTCACATTATATTCTTTGAAAAATGGGGCCTCAAAGGAAGAGATAAGAAAGAAAAGAAGGAAGAAGAAATATATAAAAGGCAACTGGCATTCCATCAGTTACAACAAGGATTCCAGTAAATCCAAACAATGGAACAGCCTGCTTATGAAATTAATGTGCAAGTGGCTGAGTACTCCACAAGGAACACATACCCTTAACACGGTTCCCAAGGAGATTTAGCATGACACAGAATATGACTAGTCTGGCCCTTTGAATTACAGGTACTACTCATTTTTGCCAGGTGAGTGGCTGGTATCAAAAATCATTGGTAACTAAATCCCTATGGACGCCCAACCAGAATGACTGACCTATACTAGAAAAAAATGGCCAAAAGAAGCATCACAAGTTATATATCTCACTTGGAATGTTACAAACATCGCAAAGTATTTCCATAGTTTTTCAGACACAACAAAAGTTTTTGTCATAGCTTTGACTGAGAAAAACTTTCATGCCATATTACAAACAAGTATTTCAGTGATGTCAGTGGTGTTTCTGAGTTTCTGCACGGCTAACATAAAGTTTTCCATGCTATAATTTATGTGTGTGTGCCTATATATACATATATATATATATATATATATATATATATATATATATATATATATATATATATATATATACATACATATATATAAATATATAGTTTTAGGGAAAAGAACCTAGTTTCATGAACTCATCGATGAAAATCCACTATCACATATAGAAAAATTAATAATTAAAGCACAATAAATTAGTATAATATAATATAATATATTATCTTTATCTTATATTTACTTTGTATTATATTATACTAATTTATTGTGCTTTTAATTATTAATTTTTCTATATGTGATAGTGGATTTTCATCGATGAGTTCATGAAACTTGGTTCTTTTCCCTAAAACTATATATTTATATATATTTTAATCTGTAAAGCTCAATTTAATTTTAATTTTTTATAAATTGATTTTAATTGAGTTTTTACCTGTAATTTTGGATTTTGTCCCTAATATTATTATATATATATCCACACACACACATATATATATATATATACACACACACACACACACACATATATATATATATATATATATATATATATATATCGATCAGTCCATTAGATGCTATTGTACACTGCTGGTTATAATGCACTTTCAATTCTTCCTTGAGTACAGCATTCTTTTCCATCTTGACTTAAATAACCTAACTGTGTGTGTGTGTGTGTGTGTGTGTGTGTGTGTGTGTGTGTATTGGATTGAGGAATAATTCATGAGCATTTTTTTCAAATTTAAAAATGCACACAAAAATTAAACACATTGGCAAAATGCTTTATGTTATTTGAAAAAGAATTCTTTGCTCTACTACAAGACAGTGGGTTTTGATTTTTTAATT
>NC_142954.1:20797646-20802646 GCF_046866305.1 Octopus bimaculoides | reverse complement strand
TATAATCAAATTAACCCCATCTCTTGAAATTGCTAGCTTAGTGCCTAAATTTGAAATCGTTAAAGTTGATGGTTAAAGCTAGCATGATTAATACTATGCCAGGCAAAATATTTATCTGCATTCCATTTGTCTTTACATTCCGAGTTCAAATTCTGCTGAAGTTGACTTTCCCTTTCATCCTTTCGGGGTCGATAAAATTATGACCAATAAAGCACTAGGGTCAATTTAATTAACTTATCCATTTCTCCAATTGCTGGCCTTGTGCCAAAATTTGAAACCATTACTAAACTAGTGTTTGGAACATAAGAACAAATAGAATAAGTACTAGGCTTACAAAGAATAAGTTCTGGCGTTGATTTGTTCAACCAAAGGTGGTACTCCAGCATGGCCGCAGTCAAATGACTGAAACAAGTAAAAGAATAAAAGAATAAAAACAATATATACATACACACACATATGTATATGTATGTATATATGTATGTGTATGTGTGTGTGTTTCTTTGTGTCTGTGTTTGTCCCCATCACCACTTGACAACTTCTATTGATGTGGCTGTGTCCCTGTGACTAAGTGGTTCAGCAAAAGAGACCAATAGAATAAATCCCAGGCTTAAAAGAAAAAAAATAAGTCCTGGGGTCAATTCATTCAACTAGAATTCAAGGCAGTACCCTAGCATGGCCACAGACTAATGACTAGAACAAGTAAAAGATTAAAAATATTATTTGGCTCAATGTTATCGTACAAATTTACGGGTGCTCTCAGGCATATCTTTATCAATGATGGCTTCACCATTTTGGTACCATATTTCTGTTGAAGCTCACTGCCTTTATTTGCATTAATTTCAAAAATAAAACAGAATTTGATAAAAGAATTTTGTCATTATGGAACCAGTAATTAGAAAATAAATTAACATGAAATTTTGGTGGAAGATTTTGAGATTATGCTAAAGCAAGAATTTTGTCTCATAGAACCAAGGGTGTATCAGGTGGGTTGGTGCCAAAAGGGTTAACTACTTTGTTACATTTTTTCTGTTGAAACACACTGCATTTGTTTTGATAAATTTTCAAAATAATGAAGAATTTAGTGAAATATCTTTGTTCTTATGAAGGTTATGTTTGGAACATAAATTAACATCAGTTCTTAATAGAAGATTCTTATTCAGATCATATTAAAACAGGGAATTGGCATCATACAACCAAGGGTTGTACGTAAAAGGTTAATCATTTGGTTACCATATTTCTGTTGAAATAGTCTGCCAAGAGTTCAGATAATTTTGAAAATAATGAGGAATTTAGTCATATAACTTGGTCATTATTAAGTTGGTGTTTGGAACATAAATTAGCATGGAATTTTGATGGAAGGTTTTAATTTAGTGAAGTAAATTTGGTTATATATCATTCTTGAGAACACCTGTCAAGCCAAGTAAGATTGCATTTGTGGCCGATGCCAGCGCTGCATAACTGACATTTGTGCCAGTAGCATATAAAAAGCACCTACTACACTCTTGAAGTGGTTGGTGTTGGGGAAGGGTATCTGGCTGTAGAAATCTTGCCAAATCAGATTGGAACCTGGCGTAGCTCCCCAGCTTACCAGTTTTCAGTCAAATAGTCCAACCCATACCAGCATGGAAAACGGACGTTAAATGATGATGATGATGATGATGATGTTGTTGATGATGAATTTTGTTCTTATGAAAGTGATGTTTGGAACATAAATTGACGTGAAATGTTGATAGAATATAGGCGCAGGAGTGGCTGTGTAGTAAGTAGCTTGCTTACCAACCACATGGTTCCGGGTTCAGTCCCACTGCGTGGCACCTTGGGCAAGTGTCTTCTGCTATAGCCTTGGGCCGACCAAAGCCTTGTGAGTGGATTTGGTAGACGGAAACTGAAAGAAGCATGTCGTATATATGTATATATATATATATGTATATATATATATATGTATGTGTGTTTGTGTGTCTGTGTTTGTCCCCCCACCATCGCTTGACAACCGATGCTGGTGTGTTTACGTCCCCGTAACTTAGTGGTTCAGCAAAAAGAGACCGATAGAATAAGTACTAAGTTTCCAAAGAATAAGTCCTGGGGTCGATTTGCTCGACTAAAGGTGGTGCTCCAGCATGGCCGCAGTCAAATGACTGAAACAAGTCAAAGAGTAAAAGAGTATGAAATGTTGATAGAATGTTTTAATTTAGATCACTTGAAAACTAGAAGTTTATAACAAAGAACCAAATGCAGTCCAAGACAGGATTGGTATTAAAAGGATTAACCCGTTTGTTACCATCTTCCTGTAGAAATGCACTGCCTTTATTTCTATTAATTTCAAAAATAATGAAGAATTTACAAAATAAGTTTGACATTATGAAGCTGGTATATGGAATGTCACTTAGCTTCAAATTTTGGCACAAGGCTAGTTATTTTGAGGGTGGGAGTGGATAAGTCAATTACACAGACGCCAGTGCTCAGCTGGTATTTATTTTCTCAACCTCAAAGAGGTGAAAGGCAAAGTCAACCTTGATGGAATTTGAACTCGGAACATAAATATGGATGGAATGCCACTAAGCATTTTGCCTGGCATACTAAAGATTCAGCCAGCAGGCTGCCTTCATATGAAATATAAACTCGCATGGAATTTTGAAGGAAGAGTTACATTTAACTTACTTCAAAACGGGAAATTTATATCATAGAAGCAAGACTTATTGCAGATAAGTTGGTGTCATCCAAAGTGCTGCTCTGTGTAATTGAAACCAAACCTGTTGCTGTTGTTGGCACTCCATCGCTTATGACGTCAAGGGTTCCAGTTGATCCGATCAATGGAACAGCCTGCTCGTGAAATTAACATGTGAGTGGCTGAGCACTCCACAGACACGTGTACCCTTAACGTAGTTCTCGGGGAGATTCAGCATGACACAGTGTGACAAGGCTGGCCCTTTGAAATACAGGTACAACAGAAACAGGAAGAAAGAATGAGAGAAAGTTGTGGTGAAAGAGTACAGCAGGGTTCGCCACCATCCCCTGCCGGAGCCTCGTGGAGCTTTTAGGTGTTTTCGCTCAATAAACACTCACAAAGCCCGGTCTGGGAATCGAAACCGCGATCCTATGACCACGAGTCTGCTGCCCTAACCACTGGGCCATTGCGCCTCCACATGAAACCAAACCTATCTTAGGGTTAATGGGAAATGAACTTCTTCACCAGAAAATCTTGGTTAAAGACTGAAAAGAAAACCTCATCAATTGTCGATGTTATGTCGAGTAGTATTCTAACGAAGTACCACATGGAAATCATTCATAATATCCCCAGCAGAGAAAAACAAATAAAGAACAAAATAAAACTGCAAATAAATCAGAGAACATTGTGCGACAGCTTGCTTGTATATCCCAGAATTCTTACTCCATTGAAAACATCATCAAATATTCTTGCATCAATATCAGAAAACAATAATGTAGATGCTGACATCATTGCAGAAATCCAGGATATCATCATCATCATCATCATCATCATCATCAACATTCTTATCATCCTCACCACTATCATCACCATTCTTATCATCTTCTTCATCATCATCATCATCATCATCATTATCATCATTACAGCCATTGTCGTCATCATCACTATTATCATATACATGTATCTATGTGCACACACACACATACACACACACGTTCACATACAACAGGCTTGTTTCAGTTTTCCATCTACCAAATCTATTACGAAGATTTTGGTCAGCCTGGGTCTGTTGTAGGAGATGCTGCCCAAAGCACCAAAACCAATTAGTTGGGAAGTAAACTTCTTTGCAGATTAATTAAAGATTTTGCTTTGCAACCAAAGAGTTCCAGGTTCACTTCTACTGCATTACAACTTGGATAAATGCAAATTTCTGTAGCCCCAGGTCAACAATTATGAAGATAATGATGATGAAGATAATGTGGGTTGCACATGACTGGGTTAAGCAATGAGACAGCACAATCTTTTTGCTTTCATCTTTTACCGGCTTTAGTCATTGGACAACAGCCATTCTGAAGCACTGTCTTCATCAAACAAATCAACCACAGTAATTAGGGTTTTTTTTAACCCTTTAATTTTCAGATTTTTCTGTCAAATGTAATATTTAGTCATCCACATTGTTCTAATTAATTCGGAATTATCTTGTGGCTTTGAGATTTTGATGTGATTTTTATTTTATTTTTAGAAGACATAATAGGGTAGGTGTGAGAATTCAGATCTGGCTGGTTGAGCATAAAACAAGAATATTTGGGTCAGATATGGCAGGTTTCAATGCCAAAGGGTTGAAGCCTGGTACTTATTTTATCTGTCTCTTTTGGCAAACTGTTAAGTTATGGGGACATAAACTTACCAACACCGGTTGTCAAGCAGTGGTAGGGGAGGTGAGTGGGAACAAACACTGGCATAAAGGCACAAACACACATATACAAGGGAATTCTGAAAACTTCCTGGCTTTGCGTAAGAGAAAATACAGGATGATCAGTTAATACTGATTTTATTCAACATATTCCCCTCTCAGATTCACACACTTATTGCAACAGTCCTTCAGTTTTTCTATCCCTGTAAAAGAACTCAGAAGGTTGGGCCTCTGTCCAGGCCCTTTGTGATACCCTTAAAACCAGAAACTTTTAAGCACCCCCTCATATACTTAATCCAAATAGGAAGACAAAGAGTTCAGCACATTTTTAATGACTGGTTGTATCTGTTTTTGTAGTTTCTGTATCAACTGGCGTTTTAACACCATTGCATAGGAAAGTTCAGTGTGAGAGATTTCATGATGTATTCAGATTATGACAGTTGGATAATATCTATCATTGGTCATTCTTGGAAATCTAGCAAGAGAGTCTAATGATAAAACTCTATGCAAGAGGTTCCTGAGCACTTTACTCCTTATGACCGTCCCAGAAAAATTGGGGGCAGAAGATGGATGGACAAATAGATAAATAAACTAGATAGATCATAGCTCTGGTACTATAGACATGGGATTGGAATATTGCAG
>NC_142954.1:20787646-20792646 GCF_046866305.1 Octopus bimaculoides | reverse complement strand
TTTATACACACACACACACATATATATATATATATACATATATATATATACACACACATACATAAACATATACATACATACATATATATATATATATATATATATACACACACATACATAAACATACATACATATATCTATATATATATATATATATATATATATATATATATATATATATATATATACACACACACACATGCATATACATATATATATATACAAGCATGTGTACATATATATATATATATATATATATATATATATATATATATATATTTATATATATACACACATATATACATATATATATGTATATACACACACACATACACACATGCACACACGCACATGCACACACACACACACACACACACACACACACAGATAGTGGTTGAGAAACTTAATTGCGTATGGCTGTGCTTATTGATTGCAGCTGGACATTTATTCAGAGAAGGTCAATATTTGAACTGCAAGACTTTTCGATTAGTTAAACAAGTCCATATTCCCCCCCCCCACACACACACACTCACACAAACATATCACCATCATCATCATCATTATTGCATTAACACTCTTCTTTTCCACACTTGCATGGCTCAGATGGAGTTTGTTGAGATAGTTTTTTTCTTCTGTGGGCTGGATGCCATTCCTGTTGCTAACCCTCACCTGTTTCCAAGCAATGTAATATTTTCCCTATGCTTAATCTTCCTCTTCCTCCTCCTCGTCGCCAACTAAAGAGTATAAAACCCACAGAATTGTCTTCTCTTACACACACTTCCTGTTTAACACATAAACTCTCAGCCTTTTTCAAACACAACACCATTCTTAATTCCATGCATCCTAATCTATCTAACAATTATCTACATGGATTACCATTGAATTTTAAGAACTCAAGGACAATATAATGTATTGGTATATTTATTTTTTTATATATTTTTTATATTTTTGTAAAAAACATTATTTTCATTTTCCCTCTTCTTGAAAATTTGGCATGCAATGAAAGCCTGTTAGAAAACCTTTTTTATCCTCCTTATACACATCTATATTAAAATATGCTTTCAGTTTAGCATTCTGCCTTATTATTATTTTTTTATTTTCCTATTATGTCTCCACATGAGGTTAACAAAACCCCACCATTTACTGACTTATATATATATATATATATATATATATATATATATATATATGTATGTATATATATATATATATATATATATATATATATATAGTGAGTTCAAAAAATAAAAACAACAAAAACTCGAGGACGTGACCTGTGTGTGTGTGTGTGTGTGTGTATGGTGAGCTTCTGCATAGCTTGCATCTACCAAATTCGATCTCAAAACTTTGGCCTGCTTGAGGTTACAGCAAAAGTCACTTGACCAAGATGCCACCCACTGTTGGACTGAACCCAAAACCATGTGGTTGAAAAGCAAACTTCTTAACCACTCAGCAATCCATACCTGCACCCCACAATGAAGACAGTACCCAGGTCATTAGTTTTCGAAGAAATGGGTATTGTCAATAACATCAATGGTAGCACTTAATCTCAGCAGAATTTCAGCCTCAAAATTTTAAGGGCCATAACTGAATGCCATAAGATTTTGTGTCTGACATATTAACAATTCTGCCAGTCATTGTTGTGAAGAAAAGAAAAGATAAATCCATTTTATTTTCAAATCCTTTTGTTACACCCTAACATCCTTTGAACAATGACTGACCTTGTAAATGTTAAGGCCTTCCATACTTTGATTGTCTTAGCTTTGGAAGATCATCTGTAGTGAATGAATTATAGAAGTCATGATCTTTTGTCATGAATCTCCATGAATCTCAAGTCGATTTATGCTTTGATCTAAACAAGATATTCCATTATCAATAGAATAACCTGTTATTTCATCGATAATGGCCAAGTAAAAGTTGAAAGGCTATATTCTGTAATGCATTTTAAACCCTTGATCATTAGTTTAGAGATGTTAACTTTCTTTTATTAAACATATTTGACCAGATTGACGTCAAGTGGGCAACTGATTTCTACAATGAAGCATATAATGAGTGTAATGTCGGTTACAGGTTCAATTCCCAATGAGGGCAATCTGTGATATGGTGGATTTCTGGTATTTGATGATAGGAGTAACACAAGGTACCTTCAACTTGGTCCACTGCATACAGTCCTTCAAAACTGTAAACTTACCTACCTACCCACCCACCCTTTCCGATCCTGTGTTTCTATTCTTTCATCTTGTATCTAAACGGTGCATTCTGACATATCATTGCCATCATTTTTACCCTTTTCCCAGCTGACCATATAAGATAGATAGATAGATAGATAGATAGATAGATAATTGGTAAATCATAAATCCAAAAAAGAAGCACACCCTAAGTCATAGAGCAGTATAGTATAAAGATGTTTAAGGCTGGTCTATGGGTTTCATGTCCATAAAGCACTTAATTTTTCAGTGTATCATCAGACCCCAAAACCTGTTGGCACATGACCTCTCTAACAAGTGGCCTCTCTAGAAAATAGAGGAGGAAAAGGCTTCATTACTCTATGTCAACCACAGGGGACTGTCTCTCTCTGACTATTATTCGTAATCAACTGTGTTATTGTGTGGGTCCCAGGACGTCAGCAAGAATTTCCTTAAGGGCAAACAGGGTCTGAAGACTACTATTCTGGAGTTAAGGATGTTCCCCATCTGTTCAGCTATACACAGTTTGCAACACTTACATACATACATCCATAAATATATAGACATATATGTATATATACTTATACATATACACACAGAGTCATATATATATATATATATATATATATATATATAAATGGTTAGTTCTATGTGTGTGTGTGTGTGTGAGTCTATGACAATCTGATGACAGCTCAGCTGGTTGAAATTTTAAAGTCACTGTCAATATCATTTATGTTAAAGAATAAAACATTTATACTTTACCAAATGTATTGAAAAATCCTTCATTTCAATGTAAAATTGTTTTTATTATCATATAAAAACAAACATTGATATATATATGAGTGTATGTGTGTGTATGTCTATATGTATATATACATATATGTCTATATATTTATGCATGCGTGTGTGTGTGTGTGTGTATATATATATATATATATATATATATATATATATATATATATATATATATATATATATATATATATATATATATATATATATATATATCGTCATCATCATCATCGTTTAACGTCTGCTTTCCATGCTAGCATGGGTTGGACGATTTGACTGAGGACTGGTGAAACCAGATGGCTACACCAGGCTCCAATCTGATTTGGCAGAGTTTCTACAGCTGGATGCCCTTCCTAACGCCAACCACTCCAAGAGTGTAGTGGGTGATATTATGTGCCACCGGCATGAAGGCCAGTCAGGAGGTACTGGCAACGGCCACGTTCAAAATGGTGTATTTTACGTGCCACCTGCACAGGAGCCAGTCCAGCAGTACTGGCATGAACTCGCTTGAATGTCTTTTCACCTGCCACTGGCACAAGTGCCAGGAAGGCGACGTTGGTAACGTTCACACTCAAATGGTGCAATTTACGTGCCACCGGCACGGAAGCCCCATTACGATTTCGCTTTCACTTGCCTCAACAGGTCTTTGCAAGCTGGGTTTAGTGTTCAGTGAAGACGTTGGCATGGGTATACAAGCAAAGCTATTACTAGAAAGTATCACTGAAATGACTAATTGTTGATGTAATGTGCAGCGCTTGTATGGTGCTTGAGGTGGGCAGAAGATTTGCACATTCTATTGCATAATGCACACCTGTGCTGGTTGGCTGAAGGAACAGGTGTCACAGTATAAACTCTTTTGACATATGCGTATAAATATCATCATCATCATCGTTTAACGTCCGCTTTCCATGCTAGCATGGGTTGGACGATTTGACTGAGGACTGGTGAAACCAGATGGCAACACCAGGCTCCAGTCTAATTTGGCAGAGTTTCTACAGCTGGATGCCCTTCCTAACGCCAACCACTCAGAGAGTGTAGTGGGTGCTTTTACGTGTCACCCGCACGAAAACGGCCACGCTCGAAATGGTGTCTTTTATGTGCCACCCGCACAAGAGCCAGTCCAGGGGCACTGGCAACGATCTCGCTCGAAAATCCTACGGGAGCCAGTCAGGCGGTACTGGCAACGGCCACGCTCAAAATGGTGCATCTCATGTGCCACCCGCACAAGAGCCAGTCCAGGGGCACTGGCAACGATCTTACTTGGCTTGCCGGGTCTTCTCACGCACAGCACATTTATCCCTATTTATTTATATGTATGTGTGTGTATACATGGGGGGGGGGGAGGCTGAAAGGTTCCTGGCCCTGGGTTAAAGAAATTACAAGAGGATCAGATAATTATGATTGTATTCAACATATTCCCTTCTCAGATTCCCACACTTATCAGTGTTTCTAAGCCCTGTAAAAGAACTCGGAAGGTTAGGCCTCCAACCAGGCCTTTCACAATACCCTTAACACCAGGAAATTTTCAGCCCACCCCCCTACACACGGACACATGCAAATACACACACACACACAGACATATATATATATATATATATACACACACATACACAAGTTCCTGTTATACACACACATGTATATATACAGGTATAATTATATGTGTGTTTGTGTGTGTGTGTGTGTGTGTGTGTGCGCATGTATGTATATAAATATGCACACGTGTATATCGATGCATACATGTGTTGCATATTCCTAGCATGTCTCATTGTATAAAACAAACTTCAAATAAAGATAACAGTTCTATTATATTATTATTCGTCAGCAAAAGCTCACATGAAACAGAATTTCTGCGTGGTTAGCAGATAGTAACCTTTTGTTGATATGGGAAGATAGCTGATAAACAATTAAATTTGCCAGGTAAAGACTGCATCTCAATGAATATAGAACATGCCAGAATAAATTACGGTGCACAGCCAAAGAAAGAAATTTAGTCAACTCAACGAAAAAAAAAAAAAAAAAATA
>NC_142954.1:20775146-20782646 GCF_046866305.1 Octopus bimaculoides | reverse complement strand
TGTGATTGACTTACCAGATCTCATGAAGTTGTAGTGGATGACACCAGCGCTGGACCACCAAACAGACACTATTAGCTCTTTTTGGTGAATATTCTTTTTTGGATTGTGTTTTGGCACTTCATCTCTATCCAACCATCATGCAGAACGCTTGTTATTGTTGAAAAGAATCCATTTTTCACCACACATAACAATATGAAGCAAAAATGGTTTCTCTTTTATGCTGTGGCAGCAAAGAACAGCAAGTTTCAAGATGACGTGTCATTTGATGCTCATTCAGTTCATGTAGTACCCACTTGTCCAGCTTCTTTACCTTGCCCATTTGAAATCGAAATCGAAATCAAATTCAATGACTGGCATCTGTGCTAGTGGAGCGCTAAGAGCACCATCCGAGCATGATCGTTGCCAGAGCAGCTGACTGGTTTCTGTGCCGGCGGCACATAAAAAGCACCGTTCGAGCGTGATTGTTACCAGAGTCGCCTTACTGGCACTTGTGCTGGTGGCATATGAAAAAACATTTGAGCGAGGTTGTTGCCAGTACTGCTGGACTGGCTCCTGTGCAGGTGGCACATAAAAAACGCCACTTGAGCGTGGCCGTTGCCAGTACTGCCTGACTGGCCCTCATGCTGGTAGCACGTAGAAGCACCCACTACACCCTCGGAGTGGTTGGCATTAGGACGAGCATCCAACTGTAGAAACTCTGCCAGATCAAATTGGAGCCTGGTGCAGCCATCTGGTTCACTAGTCCTCACTGAAATCATCCAACCCATGCCAGCATGGAAAGCGGACGTTAAATGATGATGATCATGATATGTATATGTATGCATGTGTATATGTACGTATATATGTATGTGTGTCTTTGTATCTGTGTTTGTTCCCCACCACCTCTTGACAACCGGTGTTGGTGTGTTTACATCCCTGTAGCTTTGCAGTTTGATGGAATAAGTACCAGACTTTGAAAAACATACTTGAGTCAATTCATTCAGCTAAATATCCTTCAAGGTGGTGCCCCAGCATGGCCACAGTCTAATGACTGAAACAAGTGAGTGATAAAAGATGTGTGTGTGTGTGTGTGTGTGTGTGTGTGTGTGTGTGTGTGTTAATGTGTCTTTGTGTTTGTCCTACTACAGCTTTACAGCCAGTGTTGGTTTGTTTATGCCCCTGTAACTTGGCAATTTGCAAAGTGACAGATAAAGTATTTAGCAGACCCAAAAGAAATATAAATATAAGGTTGATTTGTTTGACTAAACCTTTCAAGATGGTGCCCCAGCATGGCCACAGTCCAATGATTGGAACAAGATAAATGATTAAAATGCACTACAAGACTTTAAGTGTTGATTATTTGCGAAATTTCTTTAATTATTATTGAATTCTAATGCAAATTAAGAGAAAATTCATTACATTGGTCCAAGAAGGAAAAAAGAAACAGTCAGCTTTCATGAAGATACTATGCAGAAAGAAAAAGAAACTAAAAATATAAATATGAACAAAAAAAAAATGAACAAAATATGGTTTGTAATATTGGAAATAGTTAAAAGATATTTTAAGAATACCAAATAGAATTCCAAGAAAGGAATGGTTAAAATAAACTTGCGAGAATAGAAATAAAACTAAACAAGATGGATTGATATGAAAGCACCAGAAATAAAAGAGAAACACTATAAAAGACAAAAACAATTACAACAACAACCACAATAATAATAATAATAATAATAATAATAATAATAATAATAATAATAATAATAATAATAATAATAATAATAATAATAATAATAATAATAATAATAATAATAATAATAATAATAATCATAGTAATAATAATAATAATAATAATGATAATAATAAAGATGAAAAAATATAAAGAATGGCAAAAAAACAGCAGGTAATGAAAGAATATATTTTTGTGCTTATTTCCCATGGGGCAGTGGAACTGTTCCTGTTCTGTAGCTGTGAATTATGGTAAAATGTTTATCTGAAGAATATATTTAAAATGACTAGAATTATGGTAAAATAGGCTGGTGCTTGAAGTTAACAGAGTTTGTATTAAGAATAACCACATCAAAAGAAGCACTGACTTGCACAATGATGGGCTGGAAAGAAAATAATTGTGTGGTGTGTGTATGTGTGAGTGTGTGTCTGTGTGGGTGTGTGTGTGTGTGCATATGTGTATATTTATGTATGTGTATGTATGTGTATATGTGTATGTATATATAGACAAGTGCAGCACCCTTCCAGGACCTTATATATATATATATATATATATATATATATATATATATACACACATACACACACAGTACTACCTGTTTCATGGTTAGGTGATCAGTGTCGAGGTGGAATGGCCCAGTGGTTAGGGCAGTGGACTTGCAGTCGTAGAATCGCGGTTTCGATTCCCAGACCGGGCGTTGTTAGTGTTTATTGAGCGAAAACACCTAAAGCTCCACGAGGCTCCGGCAGGGGATGGTGGCGAACCCTGCTGTACTCTTTCACCACAAGCTTCTCTCCCTCTTTCTTCCTGTTTCTGTTGTGCCTGTATTTCAAAGGGCCAGCCTTGTCACACTGTGTCACGCTGAATCTCCCCAAGAACTACGTTAAGGGTACACGTGTCTGTGGAGTGCTCAGCCACTTGCACTTTAATTTCCCGAGCAGGCTGTTCTGTTAATCGGATCAACTGGAACCCTCGACGTCGTAAGCGACGGAGTACCAGCTGTAACTGATCAGTGATTAAACTGCTGGTGGGTGGTGGTGGTGGTGGATGTATTTGACGAGGATGTGTGTATTGTTTGGTGGAAGTCATAACCACCTTGACAAATTCCATCCGAACCATGCCGGTATAAAAAAGTAGACATTAAAATGAAAATGATGATGATGATCAGAAATGAGGAGACAGAAAGACATGAAGATTCTTATGTAAATCAAAATGGTAAATTTATTCTTTGATATTGAAGTAAGTCAATTGTGACAGATAGCAGACATGAAACACAAGTAAATTTATGCAAAAATCCATTGCATAACTGAATGTGTTTAGTAAAACACAATAGCTGAACACACCAGAGAAAACAGCCACAAGCAACAACGAGAAAGAAATGAGAAAATTGTGTTAAGTCGAATACGATTCCACTTCAGAATATAATAACACTAATATGAATGCCAAAGTTCAAGAATTCAAGTATTTATCAAAATTGTCTGTGAATTAGATGGTTTTAACAATAATTAGACATGATCGTGGTTTCTGCGTCATTAAGTTTTACAGTTATGTAGGAGTCATGTACATACATACAACATACATACATACATACATACATGCATATATACATACATACATACATACATACATATATATATATATATATATATATATATATATATATATATATATATATATATATATATATATATATATATATATATACATATACATTCAGGTTACGATGGGTAAATTGTCGCCATTTTATGTTTTTAATTTCGCATATGCACATTGTTTGTTTTTGATTTTGTTGACTGCACAGTATGGTAGGATCAGTTAGGCACCATCTGTGACAAAAACAGCACCATGACACAATTCACTCAGCCAGAAATTTGGAAACGACAGTCTGTACTGCTTGGCATTTCTACAGGAAGCTCCAATGCAAACAGACAGGACAACCGTTGGTTTGCTGTGTCCCCAAAACATGTACCTAAAGTGACAAAATTCAAACATCCAGTCAACATAATGGTGTTTAGAGTGATGGCGACGTTATGCCTCCATTCATCTTTCCACATGGCCTCAGACTTAACACGGAGACCTACAATAAGTGCCTGAAGGAGATAGTGCTGCTCTGGGTCAAGAGGGTAGCTGCTGGAAGACCCTATGTCTGGCAACAGGACTCTGCACCATGTCACACAAGCAGGAGAACCCAGTCATGGCTGTCAGACAATTTCTGCGACCACATCACCCCTAACATCTGGCCACCTAACTCTCCAGACTGCAACCCCCTTGATTATTATGTGTGGGGCACAATTGAGCGAGAGACCAACAAAACTTGTTGGGTCTCACTCTAAAGATGTTGGGCCTCACTGAGGAAATGACAAGGGCCAGGAGATGTGATGATTTGCTGGACTTGATAAGACACATCAAGGAAAGGAAAATCGCTGCCTCTCACACATACAGGCTTGTCCTTTCAGGTGCTGGTATCACATAAAAAGCACCCAAGCCAAAGCTGTGTAATCACACCCATGCTGATGGCACATAAAAGGCACCCAGCATACTCTGTTAAGCTGGAATTAGGAAGAGTATCCCAAAATAGAAACTATGCCAAAACAGATAATTTGAATCTGGCTAGCTCCATGTCAAACTGTCCAACCCATCCCAACATGGAAAGCAGACATTAATCGATGATAATGATGATGTATGTGTGTCTTTGTGTGTGTGTTTTGTCCCCCATTAATGCTCAACGACCAGTATTAATGTGTTTAAGTCCCAGTAACTTAACAGCTTGGCAAAAGAAACTGACAGAATAAGTACCAGATTTAGAAAATCGAATTAAGTACAGGAGTCATTTTATTCATCTGACTAAAGATTCTTCAAAGCAGTGCTCCAGCATGGCTGCAGTCTAATGACTAAAACCAGTCAAAGATTAAAAGAACAATGATGATGATGATGATGATGATGATGATGATGATGATGATGATGATGATGACTAGTGTTGGTCTTTTATTTGATTGATTTCAGTGGAAACGAGAGACGCACATGTATAAATAGCTGTAGGAATTCCACAAAAGACTGTATCTAGCCATCAATACACGTACCTTGGAATCGAAATCTCCAAGGGACAGATTCTTAGACTGATCATAATGGCAAACAATGACCAATGGAATAACTATTGTTTAGTTTATGGTCCCCAAGGGCCAATAATTTAAAATATCTGTCATTCCTTCACAGAATACTTTCAAAATTATTAAAATGAAACCATAATAAATTTCTGATTATCAAATACATGAGATCATAGATTAAGATTTGCAGTAAGAAAATTATTTGATTTGGGATAATTATGTTTGGCAATAAATATGGTTCCACTTTACCAAACTTGTAGAATATAATTACTGCACTTTGAAACAGATGTCAAAGTCTAAAATGGCTGCACACAAATTATTGCTGGTGATGCATATTATTGTAATATCCTATGACAGTATCTAGAACATTTTCTGACGCTCTCACACATTGTGAGTATTTATATACATACATACATATATATGTATGTATATAATACATATATATATAATATATTAAAGTATATATATATATATATATATATATATATACATATTAACATATGGTAAAGTAAAAATTTATTCTTTTACAAGAATAGTATTGTGAGTGACTTTGAAGTTCTGGCTGGCTAAGCCATCATCAGACTGTCCAACGATGGCTTAGCTGGCCGAAACTTTGAAATCACAGTCAATTCTATTCTTGTTAGAATAACATGTGCGCGCACACACACACACACACACACACAAACATTTATAAATACATTCTGCAAGCTGATTTGGTTGTATGTACATTATTTGTCTATGGAGAGAAATTTTCTCCATAATGAATGTCTTGTTTACAAGTTCGAATGTATCACTGGCATATTTGAACTGGTAGTAACATTGCATTGATAACATGAAGTACCAGTCAAATACTGGGGATAATAAAATTGGCTGCCCATTTTCAAATCACCAGCCTTGTGCCGAAATTTGAAATATTTAAAATTACAATCTTTTTTTGCATATGTAAACACACACATGCAAAAGCAAAGAAAAAAAAAAAAAGAAAAAATTGAAGATTATTACTTAATTTTCTTCATTACCAATATTTACACTTTCATTTCTTGTTTGTTACATGCAATAACTATTTGAATCGATAACGATTTAGCATTTATAATTAGCTTTGCTTAAAAGTTATTCCCACCCACCTCTTGCCCTCAAACAAAAAGAACAAATATTAATGACAATAATAATAATAATAATAATAATAATAATAATAATAATAATAATAATCTGAAGAAGAAGAATCTTTAAACACTTCTTCTGACAAATTAACCAAATTCATGCAATTATAGGAGGATTATTGATGTTTTATTTCAAAATTTTAATTAACCCACTCTAAAGAATTTTTTTTTTTATCTTCAAACATTGTTATCTGAAAACCATTAGCAAATTCCTTATCAGTAAATAATATTTAATTGCTGTTTATTACCATCTGTTCCATCACAAAGCCATCTTGCAGTAGGACCTCCTCCAATCTTTTCTCCCAAAACCACCATCACCGACACCAATAACAACAATTTTATTCCCCACCCCCAGTAGTTTAAAGTAAAAACTTTAACCTTTAGTTTTTAAACTAGCCATTTCTGGCTGAAATATTCTACCTGCTTTTTGTTCAAACTGACCAAATCTAGCCTCATACACTGACCTTACGTTGTCAATCACATCATCAAAATCTTGGAGTTACAGGATACTGCTTGATTAGTTCAAAACAATGGGGATAAATAAGGATTATATTTGACAGAGGAATTAGAATGCTAAAGGGTTAAACTGCATTTGGTTTTAGAATCATGGTATGAGATTTTCCAGGGTATTGAAGAATGTGGAATCACTTCTGAGACACTATTATTTCCAGATCAACATGGCTCAGTGGTTAGAGTGTTAGGCTCACAATCACGAGGTAACGAGTTTCAATTCCAGATCAGGCCATGAGTTGTGTTCTTGAGCAAGACACTTTATTTCACGTTCCTCCTGTTCATTCTGCTATAGAAGTGACTTGTAGCATCACTGGTGTCAAGCTGTATCGGCCTTTGCCTTTCCCTTGGGTAACATCGGTGGTGTGGAGAGGGGAGGCTGCTATACACAGGCGAATACTGGTCTTCCATAAACAACCTTGCCTGAACTTGTACCTAGGAGGGTAACTTTCTAGGTGCAATCCCAGGGTCATTCATGACCAAAGGGAGTCTTTACCCTCTGACCCAGAATTATAGCATCCATTCTGGTATTTCTTCTGGATATTTGTCCAGCCAGAACTGGATTTTGTGGTATGTTAGTGCAGGGGTTTTCAAACTGTGGTCCGTGGACAGCAAATACTTTTTATGGGCAATTTGATTTTATATATGTTTTTTAATTGAAATCTTTTAATTGACAATAAACCTATTTGTTAAATACTGTTAAATAAATAAATGTAAAAATATATGTTATTTTAAGCAAATATTTATGTATAAATTTCATAAGCGTTTATAAGGGGGTCCCTAAGGTAAAGCCTGAAATATAAAGGGTCCGCAAGTCAAAAAGTTTGAAAACTCCTGTGTTAGTGTATAGGTTTATCACCTTAAATGTAGCCATGACTGTTTCTGCCTTGACCCTTCTCTGGTAGGTGATTTAACATATCTAAGTCATCTCTAATATAGCTTTTAATGTATTTCAGAAATGGTTTCAGGAGGATGTCCCTGAGGCAACTTATTTGATGTATTTCACAGGATAGTCCAGCAA
>NC_142954.1:20762646-20770146 GCF_046866305.1 Octopus bimaculoides | reverse complement strand
GTAAGCCACAACAAATATTGTGAAATGCTCTGTTCACTAATGACTACCAATGCATTGCTGAGTTATCAAATTATTTTATTTGCTGATGGTGTTTCTAATTAGACTTAAATTTGTTTATTTCATACATTTGTGATTTTTGTTTGTTTTATATATTTAGTCTAATTAATTTAGAGTATTTTCTGCTCTGTGTTTTAATTTGTGGAACAGGGTTATTGAAGTGTGTGTGTGTGTGTGTGTGTGTGTGTGTGTGTGCGTGCGTATCATTTTTGTATTTATTTTACAAGATATTGATGAGAAATTGTGCTAGTACAAATCTTGTTCAGCCTTATATATATATATATATATATATATATACATATATATATGCATGTGTGTGTATGTACATACATACATAGATTGACAGATAGATAAATATACAATTATAGATATAAACGTACATTTGAATTTATATAAATATATACACGCACAGAGACACATACACACACACATATATTCATATTAAACAGACACATACATTTATATATATCATCATCATCATCGTTTAACGTCTGCTTTCCATGCTAGCATGGGTTGGACGATTTGACTGAGGACTGGTGAAACCGGATGGCAACACCAGGCTCCAGTCTGATTTGGCAGAGTTTCTACAGCTGGATGCCCTTCCTAACGCCAACCACTCAGAGAGTGTAGTGGGTGCTTTTACGTGTCACCCGCACGAAAACGGCCACGCTCGAAATGGTGTCTTTTATGTGCCACCCGCACAAGCCAGTCCAGGGGCACTGGCAACGATCTCGCTCGAAAATCCTACAGGAGCCAGTCAGGCGGTACTGGCAACGGCCACGCTCAAAATGGTGCATCTCATGTGCCACCCGCACAAGAACCAGTCCAGGGGCACTGGCAACGATCTTACTTGGCTTGCCGGGTCTTCTCACGCACAGCCCATTTCCAAAGGTCTCGGTCCGTAGTCATCGCCTCGGTGAGGCCCAATGTACGAATGTCTTGCCTCACCACCTCAGCCCAGGTCTTCCTGGGCCTACCTCTTCCACGGGTTCCCTCAACTGTTAGGGTGTGGCACTTTTTCACGCAGCTATCCTCCTCCATTCTCACCACATGTCCATACCAGCGCAATCGTCTCTCTTGCACGCCACAACTGATGCAGAGCAGAAAATATATATATATATATATATATATATATATATATATATATATAGAGAGAGAGAGAGAGAGAGAGAGAGAGAGAGATAGATAGATAGATAGATAGATAGATATTCATACATATATGTACACATATACATATATATCTGCATTTATATTTATATCTACATATACATATATACATAAACTTGTATACATTTGTGTGTATATATTTTGAGGGCACTATAATTAAGTATTTGTATATATTGTCTAATTAACTTGTTTGATTATCTGTTATTAATTAGCATTACTTAAATCTAATGAAGTTCAGGATGGAGCACTTTGACACAATACATAATAGGTGAATGATTAAAAAGCTCACTGTGTTGCCATGGGATTTCAAGTTCAATTCCAATGTGCAACCCTGAGCAAACTAATGCCTTGTGGAGAAATTTGGTAGATGGAAAACATGGACAAGATATCTCAAGAACTGCTGGATGGATTTGGATAAAACTTTCAGGGATGTTTGGCCTCGTGACTGGCACGAGCCATTTAAATTTTGGGATCGATCCAGTGCCAGACAAGGATTCTGGATTATTTGTTATATTTTCTTTACTTAACATGATTACAATCTTACGTTAACTTTCAAGTCTTTCTCAATTATCTCCCTTTAGGCTGTAACTATTTTGTAAGGTGAATCTGTTAACTTTGGCTTGTATTAGATAAGGATATACTATTTATTACTGTTACTAAATTTTCTACCTTCACATTCCATGACTACCACTGGAATCGATCAGGTACCGGACAAGGAGTCTGAATTATTTTTCTGTTTTTTTTTTTTTACTTAATTTTTGAGAGCAGTTGGGGGATCATTTTTAGTATTCTCGTTTGTGAGAGCAGTTGAGTTTATTTCAGATATTCTCATTTTAAAAATCATCTCTGGCTAATCGTTGAGAGGACGTTGGTGTTGCCTTGGCAGAGGTTTGCACTCTCTGAGTGCTCTTTTAGCTGGAATAGCTGTGACATAATGAAGTTTATGACGTAATTTCTTATTCCATTCTCCTCCTTTATATAATCTCAAACATACATGCACACACACACACACACACACACACACACACACACATACATACACACACATACATACAAAGGAGTCTTGGTTCTAGGTTAGAAACCAACTCTTTCGATATTGGCAAGAAATCTTGAAATAAAAAGGAATAATGACATACATACATACACACGCACTCATACACACACACATACACACATATACATAGACATACACACATGAATATGGTTTTCACATAGTTTATTATTTCTTTACTGCCCACAAGGGGCTACACACAGAGGGGACAAACAAGGACAGATAAATGGATTAAGTCGATTATATCAACCCCAGTGCGTAACTGGTACTTATTTAATCGATCCCGAAAGGATGAAAGGCAAAGTCGACCTCTGCAGAATTTGAACTCAGAACATAGCGGCAGACGAAATACCGTTAAGCTTTTCACCCAGCGTGCTAACGTTTCTACCAGCTTGCCGTTTTCACATAGTTTCTGTCTACCAAATTCACTCACAAAGAATTGGTCAGTCTGGGGCAATTGTAGAAGACACAAGCCACTCACCCAAGGTACTGCACAGTGGGACTGAACCTAAAACCTTATGGTCCCAAAACAAGCTCCTGCCTGGCAGAAATCCCTTTTGTTATAATTTAGTCCCAAATCAGCTCTGTAACAAAGAACCCTTAATCAAAAAATTCTTCCGGTGATGATTATTCTTTGAGTTTTCTTATTTCCTCCAAGACCACATTATCCAAATGGTCCTTCCAAATATTTCACAGGAGGTTGTGATTCCAGGGACACAGATTTGGCTGCTATTTCTTTTTTCTTGCAGGTTGATCAACCGACCAAATGGGGTTTCCCTAGTGAGTTTGAAATCATTTGATTCAAGGAAATTAATCTGGTTCCGGATAAGGTTATAAATAGTTCACAGTGCTGACTGGAAGATGCGATCAATATTCGGAATTTGGATGAAGGCAATCAAAATGGAATTCATGACAACGGCAAATCCATAATCATGCAATCACCATCATTATCAGCATCATTATCGTCATCGTCATCACCATTGCTTTCTTTATCGTCGTCGTCATCATAGTTATTAAACCATCACCATCACAAGTATCATCATCGTCTCTATCATCTTCAACACAATTATCATCACCATCATCAATGTTACTATCATCATCATCATCATCATCATCATCATCATCATCCTCAAACCATCACCATCACAAGTATCATCATCATCATCATCCCCACAATCATCCTCATCACCATCCTCATCATCATCCTCATCATCATCATCATCATCACCACAATCATCACTACCATCATCATCATCATCATCATCATCATCATCATCACTATCAACACCATCACCTCCACTTCACATTTGTTTCTTACGCTTGTATAGACTGGATCATCACCAGCATCTCTGTAATCATCGCTTCCCCATCCCCATCACCATCCCCATCCCCATCACCATCACAATCATTTACCATTTTACGCCTTGCTTCCTATGTTTATATGAACTGGATTATTCTATTCCAAGACATTGTCTTGACCTTTATTGCAATCTGTTATTACTGCTTTCCTGATATCCAACATTCTGAAACCAGGCCTCACCAGATGCTGCCGCCACCCCCGCCGCCACCACATCCATTTCTGCAAGTTCCTCTTCTTTGACTGGTCGACATATTCCACAACCTAAATCAACAGTTCATATGCCATTCTATCTATCTGTCTATCTGCCTGTCTGTCTGTTTATCTATCTATCTCTCTCGCTCTCTATCTACCAACCCATCTCTATCTATCTATGTATCTATGTCTGTCTGTCTGTCTATCTATCTATCTATCTATCTATCTATCCATCTCTATCTATCTAGGTATCTATCTATCTGTTTGTCTGTCTATCTATCTATCTATCTATCTACCTATCTATCTATCTGTCTGTCTGTCTGTCTGTCTACCTATTCATCTATTTATCTATCTATCTATCTAATTATTTACCCATCTATCTATCCACCAGTCTGTCTGTCTGTCTGTCTATCTGTCTATCTATCTATTTATCTATCTCTCTCTCTCTATCTATCTGTCTTTCTGTCAGTCCATCCATCTCTCTCTCTCTCTCTCTCTCTATCTATCTATCTATCTATCTTTGTTGCTCTGACTGCATCTCGGGCACTGGACTGACCTGCCCAAGATATGGTCAGAGCGACGAAACCATTCTGCACGCACTTGTGCAGTGTCCAACCAAAGCAATCTTACCCTTGGTGGAATTTGAGCTCAGAGCAAAGACATTTGGAAGAGATATTACAATACTACATGGTACAGGCATAGCTAAGCGTTTAAGAAATTTGCTTCCCAGCCACATGGTTTTGGGTTCAGTCCCACTGTGCATCACCTTAGGCATGTGTCTTCTAAAATAACCTTGTGCTGACCAAATCCTTACAGGTGGAATTGGTTAAGAGAAAGTGAAGAAGTCTTTAGAAAGCCATTACTTGAAGACAGAGTTAAGTTTAGTGACTGGAAGAGCATCCAGCTGTAAAACAATGCCACAGTTATGTATTGGTCTAATCCATGCTAGCATGGAAAGAGTGAACATTAAACGCATATGCACATACACACAGACAGACAGACACACACACACACGCACACACCACAGAGGCATAAATATAATTTTATGCTTGTCCACAAAGATGAGAAAGCTCGGTTTCAAAATGCCAGCTACAAAAGACTGCTGTTATTCAGTAAGGAATTTGCCTCATACAACATTAACAGAGAACAAAGGACCCAAATGAATATTGAATGAATCAGCATGTTTTTGTAGAGCAGTAGTTCCTCAACTTCGATCCATATAAGATTTTTTAGGGATCTACACAAGCAAAATAGTAAATTGGGACCCCTGTAGTATTTCATGGGTTCACGGAAATGTTTTCTTTTAGGTTTGTTGGCACTCCGTCGCTTACGACATCCAGGGTTCCAGTTGATCCAATCAATGGAACAGCCTGCTCGTGAAATTAACGTGCAAGTGGCTGAGCACTCCACAGACACGTGTACCCTTAACGTAGTTCTCGGGGAGATTCAGCGTGACACAGTGTGACAAGGCTGACCCTTTGAATTACAGGCACAACAGAAACAGGAAGTAAGAGTGATAGAAAATTGTGGTGAAAGAGTACAGCAGGGTTCACCACCATCCCCTGCCGGAACCTTGTAGAGCTTTAGGTGTTTTCGCTCAATGAACACTCACAACTGTCTGGGAATCGAAACCGCAATCCTATGATGCGAGTTCGCTGCCCTAACCACTGGGCCATTGCGCCTCCACTTTCTTTTTCTATTCTTTTAGGTATATTCATTGCAAGAAACAGTTAGGTGTCTGTTTTTGACGTGTTACATACTCAGCCTACACAAGTGAATGTGTGATAAACAAGGCAGAAGTTTTGAAAGAAGTATCTATAAAACTAGTTTTTAAACTTTGAATAGCTATGAGAGCCCACCAGAAAAAAAAAGTAAAAAAAAGTAAAATAAAAAAGGATCCAGAGACAAAAAAAAAGTGATTGAGAACCACCGATGTAGAGACTGTTTTTATATTAATTGAAAGCTGACCAACATTATGAATGTGATTCTAGTTTTGCCAACAATGAAACATGTTCTCGAAGCAGAAACAGTTTTAACCATTAATGAAACAAAGTAATGTCACAAAAGTGATATAGAAATTTGGTTTGAAGCTGAATGCTTTGTAAGCTTTTGAAACAAGCAAGTTTTGTAGACAGAGATTAATAGAATATTCAGTTATAAACCTGAAAGTGTGTACATTGATCATTGAAGCAGAAGATGGAAAATGTCTGATTTTTTAGAAGCTGATTTCCCTTCGTGTTGTATCAGAATTCACAGGTGTAACCTTTTGTGCCAGTGAAAAACAGGTGCTCAGCTAATGCAAGTTAATCCATAAGCAGTTTGGAGCATTTCAAAACTCTCTGTAATGTTTTTGCCCAGCAAGGCAAGCTTTCAAATTGTCTTCATATCTTAACTGCATCCTGTAAACTAGCCAGTTGTGACTAGCGGTGGTTAGTAGGGTCTGTTCAAAGAGCTGTTACAGGTGTCGTCTCCTTCAATCTGGAACAACCAAAGTTGTTGAAATTTTGGTTTGAAATTGAATACATGGAAAGCTTTGAAAATAAGGAAGATTGTTAGATAGAGGGTAACAGAATATTCTGTTATAACCTGAAAGTCTGCATATCAAACTTTAAGGCTGAAGTTTTTTTAGAAGCTGGTTTCCTTTTGTGCCGTATCAGAATTTACAGGTGTGGCCTTTTGTGACAGCAAAAAAACTGATGCTCACCTCATACAAGTTAATCCATAAGCACACTGGAGCATTTCATAGTGTTTCTGCCCAGCTCAACACAAAACTTTATTGCATAACCAGCTTCCAAATTAACTTCATGTCTTCTCTGCATTCTGCAAACTATTCAGCTGTGACAGGCAGTGTTTGGTGAGGTCTGTTCAAAGAGTTGTTACAGCCATCCCCTTCAATCTGGAAATGTCTGATTTTCTAGAAGCTGGTTGCCCTTCATGCTGTATCAGAATTCATACATACAGGTGTGGTTGTGTGGTTAAGAACATAGATTTAAAGTTTCACAACAATGTGGTTCCAAGGTCGATCCTGCAATCGGACTGATGACATAAAACAGCAGATAAGAAACCAGCCTATACAGCACCTATTGAGATCTGTCTAAAACTGATCCCAGTTGTGAGTACTTGTTAAGGAGGTACCAATTACCAAGGACTGTTGGAGCAAAAACACAAGAAGGAAATTTTTTTTTTTTTTTTTTTTTTTTGTAATTCTGGCCTGGAAGGGGAAGGACATATCCCATGAGGTTTTAATTCTTTCAGGACCTCTGAGACTGAAAAGAAGTAAGGAATTAATCCTCATAACAGAGAGCTTTATCTAATACTTACAAGAGATTGAAGTCTGCTAAAGTCACCCAAGAACCAGGTGTTTGTGTTAAATCAGGTGATGGATTAACTCTACCAAGAACATTGGATAAAGGTTAGAAGTTGGATCTTAACCAAATTGTGGGTTTTTAGCTCCTGTGTATTTGTTGTCATTCATGAATGAGTAGCACTGTTTGTTATATCTTCACATTTTAGTCATAAACTCCAAAGGAAAACACAAACAAAGCAGAGAATAGGAGAATACAAACACGAGTGTCATTGAATTGTGTAATGTTTCATTTAATAATGCTATAAATATATTTATCCAATGATGTTTCTAACCTTTTTGTGATCATGTTTCTATAGAAATATATTG
>NC_142954.1:20720146-20757646 GCF_046866305.1 Octopus bimaculoides | reverse complement strand
GTAGTAATTTCAATCACAGATAAATTGATTAACCTTCGTGAAATATTTATTAGAAATAGTGAATGCATAATTCTCTCTAAAAGCTTCTGTGCGCCATTATGGCGCCAAACAAATCAAATGAAATAGATTTGAAATTCACATACCTGAGAATAATAGATAACATTCAAATTTAGGAAGATTGTTTGAAAAGGGAACACACACACTTTTACAAGCACACACATATATATACACAAATACATACATATATATATACACATACATATATACATATACATATACACATACATGCACATTTATATATATATATATATATATATATAAACATATTTATACACACACACATACATACACACACACGCATACATATAATCATACACATACACATACATAGAAAACATATTCATATCATTTGCATAACTGCATTTCATTAAAATCGTGATAAACTATAACTAACCCTCGATGCACACTTTGCCAAGCAACTCCATCCTCCTCATCCTTTAATGTCCACTTTGCAATGCTTCTATGGGTCAGACAGAATTTGCTGAGGCAGATTTTCTATAACTGGGGGCCCTTCCTCTAGTCAGCTCTCACACATTTCGGAGCAAGGTAACATTTCCTCATGGTCAGGTGTGTTTTTATAGAAGGTTAGAGATGCGTGCCAGTGTTGAACGAGATTTTCTATAACTGGGTGCCCTTCCTGTAGCCAACTCTTACCAGTTTCCAGGCCAGGTCATATTTCTCCGTGGCCAGACATGTTTTTATTGAAGATTGGAAATGTGTGCCAGTGATAATCACTTACACCTATCATGTAATATCAATGTGAGTGAACACAGACCCAAAACGCACACACACACACACACACACACACATACACACACATTCAGGTTGACTTTATCTGTTATCCTTTCAGGGTCAACAAATAAAATACCAGTCAAGTGCTTCAAGATCCACTGTTACAAAAGAAAAAGACTTATTTCATATTGTTTTGTACTCACGAAAGCTTATAAATTCCTTTGATGTGTGTGCATGTGTGTGTGTGTGTGTGTGTGTGTGTGTGTGTGTGTGTGTGTGTGCATGTGTGTTTGTACATATGTGTGCGTGTGTGTGTGTTAGTGTGCGTAAGTGTGTCTGTTTATTTGGTTGTCCCTCATCACTGGTTTACATCTGGTATGTCTTAGCAGTTCAGCAAAAGACACTGATAGAACAGTAGCAGACTTAAAAGAAAAAAAAAAAGAAAAACTTAAGTACTGAGGTCAATTTCGTTGACTAAAATCCTTCAAGGTGGTGCTCCAGCATGGCCACAGTCCAATAACTAATAGACTAAAGAAATGAAAAAAATATATGCACCAAACTAACTAAAAGAAAAAAAAAATACAATGAGTTTATTTCTTTCCTGAGAAGGGATTTTCTAAGGAAAAGAAAGTTGTTAACAGATAATGGTGATAAAGATGGTATTGATTACATAGAGAACCAATAAAAGACTATATTGATTTCATTGATTCTTCATAGGTCATAAACTTAGTGGCCTTGTGTTTATGTTACAAATCAATATTCTATAAATTATCAATACAATATTAAGTATATCTATGATAGGTTGTAAAAAGAAAAGGAAAAAAGTGGGTGTGCATATGTGGTTGTATGTTTACATCATCACCATTGTTTCATGTAACACTTTACTGGAGTTTATTGAGTCGGATTATCTACATCTCTTTCAATCAGAGGCAGCCACATATCTCCTCTGCATCTGAACTCTTGTTTCTGTCCCTTGATTCATTCTCTAAATTCCTCAACACAAAGCCACCTTCCACAAAACTATCTGACACAAAGCCACCTTCCACAAAACTATCTGACACAAAGCCACCTCCCACAAAACTATCTGACACAAAGCCACCTCCCACAAAACTATCTGACACAAAGCCACCTTCCACAAAACTATCTGACACAAAGCCACCTCCCACAAAACTATCTGACACAAAGCCACCTCCCACAAAACTATCTGACACAAAGCCACCTCCCACAAAACTATCTGACACAAAGCCACCTCCCACAAAACTATCTGACACAAAGCCACCTTCCACAAAACTATCTGACACAAAGCCACCTCCCACAAAACTATCTGACACAAAGCCACCTTCCACAAAACTATCTGACACAAAGCCACCTCCCACAAAACTATCTGACACAAAGCCACCTCCCACAAAACTATCTGACACAAAGCCACCTCCCACAAAACTATCTGACACAAAGCCACCTCCCACAAAACTATCTGACACAAAGCCACCTTCCACAAAACTATCTGACACAAAGCCACCTCCCACAAAACTATCTGACACAAAGCCACCTTCCACAAAACTATCTGACACAAAGCCACCTCCCACAAAACTATCTGACACAAAGCCACCTCCCACAAAACTATCTGACACAAAGCCACCTCCCACAAAACTATCTGACACAAAGCCACCTCCCACAATATACTCCCCGTCACTCGGTTGAGAGGTACTGCAAATTATTAGGTGACCTCACTGATGCTAGTGCCACGTAAAAAGCACCCACTGTTCTTCAGTACACTCTGCAAAGTTATTGGCATTAGAAAGTGCATCCAGTCATAGAAACTATGCCGAAGCTGACATTGAAGTTGGTATGGTCCTGCGGTTTGTCAGATGCTGTCAAACTCTGCAATCTATGTCAGCATGGAAAATGGATGCTGAATGTTGAGGATGATGATGATGATCATAATGATGATAACATACATACATCTCTCCTCTCTCTTTCTATTCTCTTCTCCTCCCTCCTCCTACTCTCTTCTTCGCTTCCTCTCTCTCTCTCTTTCAACTCTCCTCTCCTCTCTCTCTTTTGCCCCATCTGAGGTAACCCTGTATCTCCTTTAGTGCGAGACATCTATTTCTGTCTCTCTAGTCACACTCTAACTTCTCCTCACCAGGTGCAAAGCCACCCCACTTCTTAATACTACTCCTACCTCAGTTGAGGGGAGGGGTTTTGTCTTGCATGTTACTCAGTCACGTCCCTGCTGCTGGTGCCACAAAAAGCTCCCAGTGCATTCTTCAAAGTGGCTGGCATTAGGAAGGGCATGCAGCCCTTAAAGCCATGCCAAAAAAGACAGACGGAGCTTAGCACAGTCTTCTGACCTTTCAGCTCCAGTCAAAGCCTCCAACCCATGCCAGCATGGAAGGACGTTAGATGATGATGATGATGATGATGATGATGATGATGATGATGATGATGATGATGAGGAGGAGGAGGAGGAGGAGGAGGAGGAGGACGACGACGATGATGATGATGGTGGCATGCAAGAATGCACCTGTGCACACACTAGTGCTGAGAAGGTACTGAAACCCTGGAGTATTGCAAGTATCTTTGCTGTGTGAAACTCATTATGTGATCAGCAAAGATACTCACAAGACTCAGAGTAACATTAGTTATTGTAGCACAACTAGGAATAATTTCCCTAGTTCTCTATTGACTGCCTTTGTTTGCCTCTTATTTACAAATGTAAACACACACATACACACACACACACACAGAGCTTCCGTAGAGTTTATATAATCTTCTTACATGGCATTGGCCAAAGTAAAGATCATCACCTTCATTTTAATGTCCACTTCTCTGTGTTTGCATGGGTCAGACAGAGTATATTGAGGCAGATTTTCTACAGCTGGATACCTTTCCTGTCACCCAGCTTTTACCCGTTTACAAGCAAGATGATATTTTCCCATGGTCAGACATGTTTTAGCAGAATATTGGAATGAATGACACTGCTTGTATAACAGTGACATTCATTTACAATTATCATGTGATATCAAGACAGGGTCACACACACACACACACACACACACACACACACACGTCTACATATACCACTATGTTCAAGCTTCTTTCAGTTTCCATATCCAAAATCCACTGACAAAGTTTTGGTCGACCTGGGTTTGAAAACTAAAGACATTTGCTCAAGGTACCATGAAGTGGAACTGAACTAAAAATCATGTGGTTGAGAGGTTATAGCAGAAAATACTTGACCACGTGGCGGGATTGAACCAGAATATACAAGGCTGTGAAACAAAATCATTAACCACACAAACGCACACACACACGACCATGTTTGTTTAAGATCTTAGCCATCTGATATCTGTTCAATTACGTTTTCGTAGAAAAGCAAATATTCTTCAACAGACAAAACGTTTTCTCACTGAATATTTTACCAAATTTATTGAATTCTTCAACAATTAGCAAATCTATATTATCAAACATTTATAATTATTTTTATCTCTTCTTTCTTATCTGTCTTCATCTTCACCGTTCATTGTTTCACTTTTTAATCTGTTATTGATTTGTTCTGTTCGGATCAAGTCTGTGTTATCTTTTCATTAAAGATCTTATTCATTGTATTGAATGATACATATATCACGAATGGTTAGGGGCATTCAGGTCATGATTATAAGGTCATGAGTTCAATTCCTAGTGGTGCCCTGTGTCCTTGAACAAGACACTTTATTTCCTGTTACTCATGTCCACTTAGCTGGCAAAAATGAGTTGTACCAGTATTTCAAAGATCCAGCCTTGTCACATTCTGTGTCACACTGAATCTTTCTGAGAACTATGTTAATGGTACTCATGTCTGTGGAGTGCTCAGCCACTTACATGTTAATTTCATGAGCAATGGTTCTGTTGATCGGATCAACTGGAACCATTGTTGTTGTAACTGACAGAGTACCAGTCTATCTATCTATCTATCTATCTATCTATCTATAGAGGCAGCTGACGAAGGATTAATTCCAAGTGGCTATCTCTTTTCCTATGTGTTCGTTCCGTTGTCTGTAGTTAATTTTTCCAACGTCCTGTATCCTGATATGCATCTATACACACATGTAGATGTAAGAATGTACATATATGTGGGTATACATGCATACATATTCTTTGTATTATATATATATATATATATATATATATATATATATATATGTATGTATGTATGTATGTATATATATAAAAATCAAAATAAGCAACAAGGATATTCAAGGTTAATGCAGTACGATCGTTACATTAAATGTAAAATGCAGAGCAATTTTTTATCACCTTATTTTGGAATTGTTTGGATACTACCATACTTAATTCAGGTTTGGGGGAGGGGACTAGTTGATTACATCGACCCCAGTGCATAACTGGTACTTATTCTATCAACCCCAAAAGGATGAAAGGCAAAGTTGACCTCGGTGGAATTTAAATTCAGAATATGGTGAAAGGGAAAATACTGCTAAGCATTCCATCCAGCATGCTAACAATTCTGCCAGCTCACCGCCTTAATAATAATAATAATAATAATAATAATAATAATAATAATAATAATAATAATAATGGAGAAACTTTCAAAATACAAAGACCTGTAAATAGAGGTACTCGAATGTGGAATCTAAAAACAGAAACAATTCCTATCATAGTAGGTGCCTTAGGTATAATAAAAAAATATTCAGACAAATACATAACAAAAATACCAGGACTTACAAATATATATAACATACAGAAGATTGCACTACTGGGCACTGCACACATCCTATGCAAAACACTTTCAATACAATAACCATAAGAGCATCACAGCAAACCACAGCACATACCCAAGGCACACAGAGCTGCGCTCGGTAGTGAAGTGAAAGCACGTTATAAAATTAAAACTACTGAATAATAATAATAATAATAATAACAAGAACAATAGTTATAATAATAATAAATATGATATGAAATGATTTATCTGAAACGTCAGCAAGATTGCAAATTGACAAAATATTCTTTCAAAGATGTATGTGAACATCATTGGCAACACCATCTTTGTAGTAATAAATAAATGTGCCCTTTTAAAGCCTAGCCAGGCTCACGGGCCCGGTTTCCCGGTTTCTATGGCGTATGTGTTCCCCAGCTGGACGGGACGCCAGTCCATCGCAGCGTTACTCATTTTTTGCCAGCTGAGTGGACTGGAGCAACGTGAAATGAAGTGTTTTGCTCAAGAACAACACAATGCGTCACCCGGTCCAGGAATCGAAACCACAATCTTACGATCATGATGCCGACACCCTAACCACTAAGCCACACGCCTCCACCATCTTTGTAGTAAAACAGTTAACTTAGGAAAATACACTAATTTTCTTCTGCAAAACCCATTTATTACTAAACCAGTTGACTGCTAGAATTTATCATTTGAGCATTGTAATGAAAATTACCAAAAAATGCAAATGTTACTCAACATGAATGTTTATAGTGATTGGATTGGGATGGATGTTTGTGATGGTTGTTCTGTTTAGAACAATTAGATAGTTATAGGTGGAAACTATTGACCGAAAAGTCATTTCTGTAAATTATGGCATAAAAGACACACAAATATATTCGGGGAAAGCATTTTTTAGTGAGTTAATGCATATAAGATACACAATGGCCCAGTGGTTAGGGCAGCGGACTCGCGGTCATAGGATCGCTGTTTCGATTCCCAGACCGGGCGTTGTGAGTGTTTATTGAACGAAAACACCTAAAGCTCCACGAGGCTCTGGCAGGGGATGGTGGCGAACCCTGTTGTACTCTTCCACCACAACTTTCTCTCACTCTTACTTCCTGTTTCTGTTGTACCTGTATTTCAAAGGGGCAGCCTTGTCACACTGTGTCACGCTGAATATCCCCGAGAACTACGTTAAGGGTACACGTGTCTGTGGAGTGCTCAGCCACTTGCATGTTAATTTCACGAGCAGGCTGTTCCGTTGATCGGATCGACTGGAACCCTCGTCGTCGTAAGCGACGGAGTGTCAACAACAACAACACTCAACTTTGCATATATGACCTAAGGTAATTTTTTTTCATACAAGACATTTCTTTTAAAAAAGTCTATGTCTTCTATGCCATCAAATATAATGTATATATATATATATATATATATATATATATATACATATAGATATATATATATATATACATGTATATATATATATATATATATATATATATATATATATACATGTATATATATATATATATATATATATATATATATACATACATATATATATATATATATATATATATATATATATACATATATTTATATATATACATATATATATATATATACATATATTTATATATATATATGTATATATATATATATATATATATATATATATATGTATATATATATATATATATATATATATATATATGTATATATATATATATATATACATATATTTATATATATATGTATATATATATATATATATATATATATATATATATATATATATATACATATATTTATATATATATATGTATATATATATATATATATATATATATATATATATATATATATATATATACATATATTTATATATATATATGTATATATATATATATATATATATATATATATATATATATATATATATATATATATATATACATATATTTATATATATATATGTATATATATATATATATATATATATATATATATATATAAAGTGTAGTATATTGCCACTTAAGTGTGGCTGACCCCTAGGGGTGGATGTTACTGTTGCTTTTAGCCCCAGGAGGACATCTCCTCCAGCTGGCTTATCGACACACGACTGTGTCCTGTTTGCCAAGGGAGTTATCCCTCTCACCACGACCAGCAGCACGAACGTATCCAGATTTCAGGGTTATTTCCCTTCTTCGGCGTTCGACAGCTGATGACCTTGGTGAGAGAGAAAAACCTGGCAAAATCTTATATCTTCTTTTCCAGTGACATTCTTCACTGATATTGAAAAGGTGAAAACAAGCAATGTTAATTCTCTAAATGAAGTATTAACAGTAACTGCACGATAAAGTGTAGTATATTGCCACTTAAGTGTGGCTGACCCCTAGGGGTGGATGTTACTGTTGCTTTTATATATATATATATATATATATATATATATATATATATATATATATATATATATATACATATATTTATATATACATATATTTATATATATATATGTATATATATATATATATATATATATATATATATATATACATATATTTATATATATATATGTATATATATATATATATATATATATATATATATATATATATATATATATATATATATATATATATATATATATATATATATATATACATATATTTATATATATATATATATATATATATATATATATATATATATATATATATATATATATATATATATATATATATATATATATATATATATATATATATACATTTATGTTTCAGTCATTAGACTGCAGCCATGCTACGGCACCGCCTTGAAGAATTTTTGGTTTAATTAATTGATCCCAGTACTTATTTTTGTTAAACTTGGTACTTCTATTGGTCACACTTGCCAAACTGGTAAGTTATGGGGACATAAACACACCAACACCAGTTGTCAAGCAGTTGTGTTGGGGACAAACACGGACAAAAAGATACATACACACACATATATATATACACTCACATCTATACACACACGAACACACACACACACACACACACACACACACACACACACACACACTGTATTTGATGGCATGAAAGAGGTACTGGCACATTAGATGCTCTCCAATTTCAACAGCAAATATTCAAGAAAAATGTTTTCAGTGTTTTAAAACAAGAAATATGGTCCAACTTTGCATGAAATAGAAGACATAGACCTTGGGTGAATTTTTCCCTTTCTGAAATCTTTTTGGATAAGTAGTATTTCTTATATGCCATCAGATAAGGTATTGCATCATTTGGTTAGCTGGTAAAGCCCTAAAGTACGACTTATATATGTATATATAAATTTCCACAATTCTGCAAGCATTCCACTTAAAAATGATAGTAATTGCTAACATTTAGGACAATACTACATGACATTACATGAGATTATACAGGACTTAGGAGGTAATGGATTCACAAAAGAGGATACAATTTATTTAGTGGTTTCTGTAATTGTTATTTGCCATATATTGGCCTTCCCCTTATCTGTGAATCTTTTAATTTTAAATTCTCGTATAACTGCACAGCAAGTAAATGTTGAGCACTTAAAGAAATGTGGAAATTTTCCCAGATGAAACCGTTAGTAGCACAGTCAATCCACAAATGAATATTTATCCACAAAATGCAATGTCGGTGGTCAGTACTTTTTCTCACTCATTGCTCAATATATATATATATATATATATATATATATATATATATATATATATATGGCCTCTGCCAAGGGTGTAGCCAGCCCATTTATGTGTACCTTCCTTCATTGGACACTAAACTCCGCTTGCGAAGACCTGTTGAGGCAAGTGATATTGAAATCGAACTAAATTCGACGACTGGCACCCATGCCAACGTCGTCTCCTTCATTGGATACGAAACTCGGCTTGCAAAGACCTGTTGGGGCAAGCGAAAGTGAAATCGTGATGGAACCTGTGCCCAGCGTTGCCTTCCTGGTACTTGTGTCGGTGGCAAGTGTAAAGACATTCGAGCGAGATCATTGCCAGTGATTCTGGACTGGCTCCTGTGCAGGTGGCATGTAGAAAACACCATTTTGAGCGTGGTTGTTGCCAGTACCACCTGACTGGCCTTCGTGCCAGTGGCACCTAAAAGCACCCATTACATTCTCGGAGTGGTTGGTGTTAGGAAGGGCATCCAGCTGTAGAAACTCTGCCAAATCAGATTGGAGCCTGGTGTAGCCATCTGGTTCACCAGTCCTCAGTAAAATCGTCCAACCCATGCTAGCATGGAAAGCAGACGTTAAACGATGATGATAATGATGATGGGACTTGTTCATTCAGTACAAAACACAAGAACTCTATTGGAAAGCTGACACAGTAATGACCCAAATAGGAAAAATCAATAACAGAGAGATAGAGTAAAAGCCTGAGATAACAATAAAGAATTAGAGAGACAAAATCCAAAGATAAAAATTATTATAAATGTGTGATAAAATAGATTCTGTAATTGTTGAAGAATTCAATAAATTTACAAAAATATTCAGTAAAAATATGTTCAGTCAGTTTGATAAAATTTGCTTTCCTTGGAAAACCTAATTGAACAGATAAAAAACATCCAGTAAAATCACTGTTTTTTTTTTTTTTGCTATTTCTAACCCATGCTAGCATGGAAAAATAGATGTAATACAGCCAAACAAATGTATGAAGTTGATTGAATATTTTGTTAAAAGTCTTCTGGATTTAAATTTCACTACTGTATAGGTGCAGGCATTGCTGTGCTGTAAGAACTACATAGTTTCAAGTTCAGTCCCAATGCTTGGCAACTTGGACCAGTCTCTACCATTTTAGTCTCAAGCTGATCAAAGCCTTGTGAGTGGTTTAGGTAAATGGAAACTGAAAGAAACCCATATATATATATATATATGCAGGTATATATGTATGTATCTCTGTATGTATGTACATATATACATACTCTGCCTATCTATCTGTGCATACCTGTCACTGCCATGTATGCCATAAGGTCTTCAAATCTAACGGAGGCCTCAAAAGACATTTGAAGATCCATTAAGATAGGAACTTAACTGCAGCTCTTGGTGGTCCAAAGCAGATTTGGGTGTCTTTTCAGAACATTGTCTGGTTTAAAAAGCTACATCAAACACCATGAGAGATTTAAGGTGTAAGCACAGAAGGTGATCAGACTCTGCACAAGGAATATACAACCACCATATATGTATATATACACACACACACACAAGATTTACATTTTGATGAGAGTTCCCCAACTGGATTTTACTAGATGAATATTTTTAATTAAAATTTCCCGATATAAATTTTAGATAGCGGTTTATGATGAGGAGGTGAAATTGGAAATGAGATCAGTATTTTAATTTTCTTTTATTCTAATTTTGATAAGCGGTCTCCTCCCTAATTGGACTTTCTTAAATGTAAATTTTTCTAATGAAGTTTTCCAGATATGATTTTAAGGATATAGAACACAATTAACTTGATAAAATTTGTAAAAAAAGGGTTTTTCTTAATCTACACTTTCAAATCTGCAAATTTGTAAGATTTCATGAAAACATTTCACAAAGTCTTGCTGATCCGCAAAGCTGCAGGGTTATACATATTTTGAAGAATTGGAATTCACTGTAGTTATACATGTATGTATATATGTTTAACGTAACTTCTGGACTTATTTAATTGGAACTATCCAAACGATAGTAATCAATTTACATGAGTAGAAGCTTTTTATTTAACAATTTTTATCCTGAAAATCACCTGATACTTTTGTTTTAAAGTGAAATATGTATGAATGTGTATATGAAATGAATGTGTGTGTGAGAGAGAGAGAAAGAGAATGGGCCACTTACACATACATGCGAACACACGCATTCACTCACTCACTCTCTCTCTCTCTCTCTCTCTCACACACACACACACACATGCACACATACATACAAAAAAGGTTTACGCATATGTATTGATGTATATATACATGACAACACACCGCTTCACTCAGTCTCTCTCTCTTTTTCTCTCTCTCTCTTCCTCTCTCTCTTTCACACACACGTCCATTTCATATACACGTACATACATCCTTCATTTTCTTATCTCTTTCCCTTTAAAACAAAAGTAAATAAATAAAATTCTTTTACGGAAATGAACGAACTCCAGATGATAAAATCCCATTCAGTTAAAATTATTTCTAAATGATTAAAATATTGTGAATGTCAAAAATTTGTTTGGTTTTTTGTTTCTTAGAGTGTGTGAAGACTATGTGTGTATATGTCACAGATAGTAGACGTGTGTTTGTATTAATTGACACACTATGATATTCATTATATGTGTGTGAAGACTATGTGTGTATGTGTAAAGGCTGACCCTTTGAATTACAGGCACAACAGAAACAGGAAGTAAGAGTGAGAGAAAGTTGTGGTGGAAGAGTACAGCAGGGTTCGCCACCATCCCCTGCCGGAGCCTCGTGGAACTTTTGGTGTTTTTGCTCAATAAACACTCACAACACCTGGTCTGGGAATCGAAACCGCGATCCTATGACCACGAGTCCGCTGCCTTAACCACCGGGCCATTGCATCTCCACCTTTGAGGGTGTAGATTATGATTATCATGAGATCAGTTGCTCCAAATGCTAGGGATAACTATCACCAACGATCTCTCCTCCTGAAATTCCATCCTTGATATGGCTTAGACCAGAGGTTTTCAAACTGTGGTCCGCGGACCACAGGGGGTCCGCAAGGACAAGGCAGGGGTGCCGTGGGCAACAAATACTTTTTATGGGCAATTTGATTTTATACATGTCTTTTAATCGAAATCTTTTAATTGACAATAAACCTATTTGTTAAATACTGTTAAATAAATAAATGTAAAAATATATGTTATTTTAAGCAAATATTTGTGTATAAATTTCATAAGCGTTTATAAGCGTTTATAAGGTAAAGCCTGAAATATAAAGGGGTCCACAAGTCAAAAAGTTTGAAAACCCCTGGCTTAGACTACATCTCAAACACTAATCCTTCTTTTTAGAACCAAGAAATATTTTAACCCCCCAAAAATGCTGATATTCTCCAAGACTCATGCAAGGCCCACAACGGAGTAGTGCTCCTTCGTTTAAGATGATAATGCTGCTATAGACATAGACATATTGGATGCCTATAGAGAAGGGCCATTTGACTAATTGGTATTTAATCAGGAATGGACAAACTCCAGCCTCTGGACCACAGGTGTGTTGTTTCCTCTTTCTGACCTTCACTTTTAGGGTCTCAATTCTGTTATGGTGGGTGGGTCTTATTGAGTACAGCAGTGGGTGGGTAGGTCTTCTTTTTCCATTCATGGGACAACTTTTCCAAAACTCTCCCTTTTTTTAAAATTTCAATTGGACATGATTACAACACCTTGCCTTTTCTATTCATATAAGGTGTAGAACTTCAAAGGGACTGTAATTCCCAAAACCTTACCAACTTCAACAGACAGTTAGTTCAGAACCCAGTCTTAATACTTTGGCATGGGTGCATCTGTACCATTGGTGTTAATATTTCACATGATTTGTGTTAATATTTCACATGATTTGTGTTAATATTTCACATGATTCGATGTTTTATTCCTTTCAATTCCATTCTTAATTTATTTACCATTCCCATTGACCAATTAGCTGATACTTGTTTGCACTTGCAAAATTTGTTGTTAACAGTCAATTTCTTTGACTTTTCAACATGAAACAAACTTTTATGTATAAATTTTACATAGAGAAATTGGAAATATTCCAAGACAGCCAAACATTGGATGTGTATATGATTTATTTGAACCGTGTTTTGATCATTAAAAGATACATCTGCTATGATTCAAGCATTACCTCTCACTCTCTCTCTCCATCAATCATACCATCTTTCACTCTTTCTCTCTCTCTCTGTCTTTCTCCACCTCACACATCATCTCTCTCTCTCTCTTTCTCCATCACATACACATCATCTCTCTGTCTTTTTCTCCATCACACACATCGTCTCTCTCTCTCTCTTTCCCTCTTTCTCTTTCTCTCTCTCTCTTTCTCCATCACGCACATCCACCTCTCTTTCTCTCTCCACCACCACAAAAAAACACACACACACTTACTTCATTTAGTAGGTTTCATTCAAACAGATTTCATTTAACCTCACAACAGAGATAACTTACTTTTCACAAATGAATCAGTCACAAAAACTTTGAAACATAATTTAAAAAAAATAAAACAAACAACTGATAAATAAATAAATAAATTAATTAATAAACTTCTTTTCAACCTAAGATTTGCTAATGTAAAACGTATTTTTTGGCATCTTTTTCTAAATAGTTATTTCATCTAACTTCGTTATTTCCAGAGATTGCACAAAGTGCTAAATAATAAATTCTTCTTTTGTTTTTGCTTCAATGTCTCAGTTTTGTGATTACTGTGTCAAATGTGATGCTTATATATTCACATAGGTGTGAATTAATCGTACATTATCTCGTAGCTTCAAGATTTCAATGATATGATTGTTTATTTTTAAAATGACATTGTAAGGTAGGTGTGAGAGGCTGGATCTGACTAGTTTCATCATTAAACAGGTAGAATATTTGCGCCCTGTTATGGCTGGCTTAACTTTCTAGCATTCAGATCACCAAATATAATGCTTATTCATTCACATTGTTCTGAATTAAACATGCATTATTTTGTAGCTTTAAGATTTCAATGACATCATTGTCTATTCTTTCAATATCATCGTCTATTCTTATCTGACTTGGGGCTATAGTGCATGAAACTTGCCCCCTATTTGCAGCACTGTGGGATTGAACATTAAACCACATGTTTGCAGAGTGAGCCTCTTTACTACGCAGCCATTCACGTGTGTGTGTGTATAAATTATCATCATCGTTTAATGTCCGTTTTCTATGCTAGCATGGGTTGGACGATTTGACTGGGGACTGGTGAACCAGATGGCTGCACCAGGCCCTAATCTGATCTGGCAGAGTTTCTACAGCTGGGTGCCCTTCCTAACGCCAACCCCTCCGAGAGTGTAGTGGGTGCTTTTTACATGCCACCAGCATGAGGGCCAGTCAGGCAGTAATGGCAACAGCCACGCACAAATGGTTATTTTTACGTGCCAACTGCACAGGAATCAGTCCAATGTTTTGTTCACATGCCACCTTCCCCCAAAATTTCAAGGCCTTGTGCCTTCAATAGAAAGGATTATTATCATTAGTGTTATTATTTCAGGAAAATATAGTCAAGACTACAAGAAATGAATATCCAAATATTTTAAGGGAGGGAAAATTGAAAGGTTTCTTTTTCTCAACTGTGTAAATCACTTCTCAACTGTGTAAATCAACCTTAGGACACTAACACAATAAACGAGGTAAAAACAAGCTTTAAACACATTAATCTTTTCAACTCTGTCCCATTGGAATATCGTTTGGGTTTGAGCACTCATTAACATTGTAATTAACCTATCAATCAATGCAAGTGTTAATTGACAGTGGAAGCCCTGGCAATTTTATCAAAGCTAATAGTTTTCCATTGCAGGATGTTTGGCTCATTAAACTAATCAGAGGCAATTTTGTAATAGTGTCTATGCATTTACCAAAGTCAATTATAATTGTTTTAATTAATTATATTCTCTGTCTTCCAAACACATTCTCATGACAGGACTTTGGCCAATCTGGAAAATTATTATTATTTTATTATTGAGCTGGCAGAATTGGTAGCACACTGAGAAAAATGCTTTGTGGCATTTCATCCGTCTTCGTGTTCTGTGTTCAAACTCTGCGGAGATTGCTTTTTGCCTTTCCTCCATTTGGGGTTGATAAAATAAGTACCAAGGGGTACTTATTTTATCAACGCAATCGACTTATCCCCTCCCCAAAATTTCTGGCCTTGAGTCAAAATTTACATATATATATAAACATACATACACACATACATGTATATATATATATATATATAGCTCGAAACGTTAAAGACTTTCCGTATTCCCGAGCGTCATACTAATACATCCTTTTGTTGTTTACACCACCTGTCCTTGTCTGTTGTTTTTTTCATACATTCTCCCATATATATATATATATATATATATATATATATATATATATATATATATGTACGTCTGCATGTATGTATGTTGTATATATATATATATATATATATATATATATATACATGCATACATACATGCATACATAATATATATATATACACACACACACACACATATATGTATATATATATACATGCATAATACATATATATATTTTACTTACATACGTTGTACTTACATATGTTGTATATATATATATACATGCATAATACATATATATATTTTACTTACATATGTATATACATATATATATATATATATATGTATGTATGTATGTATGTATGTATGTATATATATATATATATATATATATATATATATATATATATGTATATAAATTAACATACTAATACATGACCTACTTTGGACTCCTCATTCGTATCATCATCGGACCCGGAGCTTCGCTATAGTCTGTCGATAACACTTACTTACCATTAACTGACACCTTTAGGTCTTCTTGACACCAATACCTCTCATACCCTTGATATATATATATATATATATATATATATATATATATATATATATATATATATATATATACATACATGTTTGCATATATATATATATATAGATTGTGTGTGTGTGTATGTACATATCTGTCTATGTTCATGTGTGTGTGTATATATATATATATATATGTGTGTGTGTGTGTGTGTGTGTATATAGCATGGAAGCCACCATCTCTGACTTTTAGAGTGTGCTTCTTTTTCAGATGCATGATCCACTAACGAAATACATTTATACACACACACACACACACATATATATATATATATATATATATTTATAAAAAAGAAGTTTGAAAACACCAATATCTAAAAAATGAATTTTAATTTAAAATTTTGTCAGAGATATTTTTAACATGTTTTGGTTCTTGAAAAAAACGAACCTTATCAAAAATACATATTTAAAAAAATGAAATTAAATGAAAAGTTCATAATTGTTCCTTACTGGTGTCAACATAGTCCAAGTGGGAGCATTTTTTGTTGGTAGTAGTAGTAGTAGTGACCTTGTTGGTAATGGTAAATGGCAGTGACCTCTGTCCGTGTCAGTAGCAGTAGTTAATTGGTTGTAGTGGTAGGGGTGGAAGCAACACAAGCAGCAGCCTAATTTATGTATATATTAATATATGCATGTCTTGCTTTTGCAAGTTGGTTCCCTGATGATGAATTTATGTGCATTTTCCAGCACCTCTCACTTCTTTGGAGTAGAGTCCACATAAATTTTGAAACATATGTAGGAATTAAAGAAACTTATTGATTATATGTGTTTTGCTCCATTTATTATTATTATTCATATCTACTCAAAATACATCACTTTAACATAGAATTTCTACCCATTAACCGGGTATGATATCTCAGTTTTGTATGGTTTTTGCTACTCTGGTAACTATTAACATATTTACATTATCTAAGTTTTTTCAACCAAGATAATATTAATATATACATAAATTAATATATATATTTATATATATATATATATATATATATACACGTGTATGTATGTGTGTGTGTATATATATATATATATATATAAATATATTTCGTTAGTGGATCATACATCTGAAAAAGAAGCACACTCTAAATATATATATATACATATATATATATTTACACACACATGAACACACACACACACACACACATATACAGATATAGTGTCGTTATATTTATTATCCTGGCAATTATTATTTATAACTTGTAATTGGTTTCAGAATTTATAACATATTGGAAATTATTGTAGCATTTGCCATGCTTACATTCACTAAATGATTCAGTTTTCCCCATCACTGAATGCATTATGGCCAGGGATATTGGGAAACGACTGAAGGAATATCCTTGTGAATACATAGAGCCAAAATAGGGGGCCTGTGAAGGATTTTAGAGTAATATTACTTGACAGGGTGTGTAACTCAGAGATTAGAGATTCTCTCCCAATTAAGCTGTTGCATTTTCGCATTGAGAGATTACAGCTCCAGTACAATGGATATGAGATTAGAGTATCACAGAGAAGGCACATGGCTTAGTGTTTAGGTGCAGGAGTGGCTGTGTGGTAAGTAGTTTGCTTACCAACCACATGGTTCCGGGTTCATTCCCACTGCGTGGCATCTTGGGCAAGTGTCTTCTACTATAGCCTCGGGCCGACCAAAGCCTTGAGTGGATTTAGTAGACGGAAACTGAAAGAAGCCTGTCGTATATATGTATGTGTATATGTATGTGTGTGTTTGTGTGTCTGTGTTTGTCCCCCTAGCATTGCTTGACAAACGATGCTGGTGTGTTTATGTCCCCGTCACTTAGCGGTTCGGCAAAAGAGACCGATAGAATAAGTACTAGGCTTACAAAGAATAAGTTCTGGGGTCGATTCGATTTGCTTGACTAAAGGTGGTGCTCCAGCATGGCCGCAGTCAAATGACTGAAACAAGTAAAAGTGTAAGAGAGTAAACGAGAGTATTCATAAATTTACGAGTTCAATACTTGGTAGCATGTTGTGCCCTTCAGCAAGTCACTTCATTTCTCATAGCCGCAGTCCACTCAGCTGGCAAAAGATGAGTTGTAAATTGAAAGGTCCGGCCTTGTCATGTTTGGTGTGTCAAGCTGAATCTCTTTCAGAACTATGTTAAGGGTAGGTGTGGAGAGGTTAATTGACAATCATCAGACACAACCAGGTCCAACAATTAATTGTTCAGCAACACGAAATCACTATATTTATAGTATATTTATAGACAGATAAAGGAAAACAGAGAGACAGACAGACAGATATAGATGTATTCAACACATAAATGCCACTGATGCAAGCAAAATACATATGGCAAATCAATATGTGTGTGCACATACATGTATGTATAAGCAACCAAAATGAAATTCATTATATGAAACATGTCTTCCTACAACAATTTGTGCTAATACTATGACATTTATTCCTAATTGCTTCATACAAATTCTAATATATATCAAATTAGTTTCAATATTTAACTTGGCCTATATATAGCGTCAATAAAATTATTATTCCGGCAATTATTATTTGTAAATCTTTATATTTGGTTTTTGTATTTTTTAACAAATTTGAAATTGCTTTATCATTTGTCATGTATACATTCGCTGTATGCTTCAATTTTCACCATGGCTTATTAACATTATTAAGTAATTTACTCTTTGTTGTTGGCACTCCGTCGCTTACGACGTCGAGGGTTCCAGTTGATCCGATCAACGGAACAGCCTGCTCGTGAAATTAACGTGCAAGTGGCTGAACACTCCACAGACACGTGTACGCTTAATGTAGTTCTCGGGGATATTCAGCGTGATACAGTGTGACAAGGCTGACCTTTTGAATTACAGGCACAACAGAAACAGGAAGTAAGAGTAAGAGAAAGTTGTGGTGGAAGAGTGCAGCAGGGTTTGCCACCATCCCCTGCCGGAGCCTCGTGGAGCTTTAGGTGTTTTCGCTCAATAGACACTCACAACGCCCGGTCTGGGAATCGAAACCGCGATCCTATGACCGCGAGTCCACTGCCCTAACCACTGGGCCATTGCACCTCCACAATTTACTCTTACACTGTAATCAATATAGCATTTTACATAATCTCTGTCTGTTATTCAATTCTATATCTTTTTCTCAAGGCTAAGGGCTCATATGGTCAGTTGTCCAGATTCCATGGAATATAGCTGATCGAGATTACATGACCCCTGATGCCAATCAATTGCAAGGGTCAAAGCCAGCACTTTCAAGGGGTGGGGGCAAGTCGATCACATCGATCCCTGTATTTGATTGGCACTTTATTTCATTGACCCCAATACTTGATAGTTACTTATTTTATTGGTCTCTTCCGCCGAACTGCCAATTTACAGGGACGTAAACACACCAGAACTGGTTATCAAATGGTGGTGGGGTGCAAACACATACAGAAAGACCCCCCACCACCACATATATATATGCACACACATATGATGGGCTTCTTTTAGTTTCCATCTACTAAATCCACTCACAAGGCTTTGGTTGGCTTGAGACCATAGTAAAAGACTCTTGCCCAAGGTGTCACACAGTAGGACTGAACCTGGAACAGTGTGGTTGAGAAGGCAACATTTCACCACATGGTTCATTTGTTTAAACTGATCTGTTGTGAAACAACCTGTGAGACTTATCTCTATTATTTATAGCATGGTATTCATGATTATTGTGAAATGTTTCTTTCACAGAACAAACTAATTACATTCCTGCAGCTTATTCAATTAATGATATACAACAATGGAGAAAATTCAATTCTAATGTGAGAGGTTGAAAGTAAACCGGACAATTAAATTTGTGAAATAAATACAAATGCAATGCAGTGGTTGTCACAGGCAATCTTCAAGTTAACAGCGAACAAGACAATGGTTTGACTATTTTCATTATTTTAAATTTTTCTAGACCACATCACTGAATAATATGTCTACTGTATGGTTATTGTAAACTGAGCGGAAAGCTATAGCTGTTAAACTACAGTCATATGTTGCTTTTATAGTTTGTAGTATATATATATATATATATGTATATATATATATATATATATATATATATATATATATATATATATATATATATATATATATATTGACAGGGTGTTCAAGTTGAATTTGACACTTTGTATAAAGGAGAAGAAAACAATATTCCATCCACAAATAAAAGTAATTTTTAAAAAATCAAAAAATATTAACTTGATTCTGGCCGGGAGATAACAGTTTACTCAACATAGCAACCCTCAGTTTCCACCACAGCCTCAAGATGGTTTCAGAACCTGGTGTATACATTCTTCACTGTGTTCCTGGAAATATCTTTGAATACATCCTTGATTCTGACCATAAGCTTGGCCTAACATTTAGAGGCAAGCTGTTAGTGTAATCTATATATATATAAAATTGAGAATGTGTGTCTGTGTGTGTGTTTGTGTGAATCCCTAAAACTCCAGAACTACACAACCAATTTCATTCAAATTTTACACATACCTTACTTAGGGTCCCGGTTGTGTTTTAGTCAAAAAAAAATTTAACTTCTTGCATACTTCCAGCCCACAGCAACATCATATCTCCTCCACTATTTAAGTATTACGTGTCAAAAGTTAAACAAAAACACTCATGTCATTTGAACCGGAATCTCAAAAACATTGTCCCCTTACATCTCATTCTCATTTAAGTACCACAACAGGCAAATAAAAATTTTACTTGTCTATAATAAAAACTGAGAGTAATTAGGAGACCAGAAATTGGTGCTGGTGAAGTAATAGAAATTCTCTGACAACCACTTCTGACCCTTTCTGAATCTTGCTACCACACATAGGGCCTTACAGCAAAAACCCTCTCCATGAAGAGTTTGTCCACAATCTCCAGTAGTTCTATACAGCCATCTGAATTGAGCCTAAGGCCCTGTTGAAAGGCATAATGCAGCATGATATCATACTCACTGGAGACACACTCAAAATTGGGGGGGGGGGGGGGGGAACTTGGTTTCCATGATGTCGCTGTCACATTGAGCATTAAACAACAATCTTGATGTCAGCATTTTGATACCCGGTGTGACTCATTATGGTACAGATAGCTCTTTTCCAAAAAGTTAGCTGAGATGGGGGACTGGAAGATGGCTTCTATCTTCCATGGCAACTCATTTTTTGTCTATAACAATTTTAATCTTCGCAATACTGTTGATAGTTCACCAATACATCAAGTTGTTTCCAAGAAAAGGAGGCTTAAAAAAAGTTATCAAATTTAGCCCTATCACCCAGTAATTTAATGCAAGCAGGAGTTATATGAGAGTTACTTCAAGTGCCATGTTCAGTTAGTAATCAGACAGGTATGGATTGTGTACTATGCATGATACAGGATTAAATGGAAGAACCTGGAACAACCTGGATCATACCTCAATGGGAAGAGACAATGCAAACTTTACTTGACCAAGAGCGCAAGTATCAAAAACCGGCTTTCATTGCATAGCAAATTTTCAAGAGGGAGAATGAAAATGTTTTTTACAAAGAAGTACAAAATGAAGAAAATAATATATAAAAAAATAAATATACCAATACATTATATTGTCTTTGAGCTTTTAAAGTTAAATGGTAATTCATGTATATAATGGTTGGAAAAATAAGGATGCATAAAGATTGAGAGTTGTGTTAGGTTTAAAAAAGGAGCTAAAGGTTTATGTGTTAAGCAGGAAGTGTGGTGTCAAAACAGGAAATGTAAGGGGAGACAAATCTCTTTAGTTGGAGTTATGAACTCTTTTTCAACAGGAACTTCCTGTTGACAAATAGTTCATAACTCCAACTAAAGAGATTTGTCTTCCCTTACACACATTTCCTGTTTTGACACCACACTTCCTGCTTAACACAAACTTTTAACCACTTTTCTCTTTTTTTAAACAAAACACAACTCTCAATTTTCATGCATCCTTACTTTTCCAACTATTATCTACATGGATTACCATTGACCTTTAAAAGCTCAAAGACAATATAATGTATTGGTATATTTATTTTTATATATATTATTTTTTTTATATATTATTTTCTTCATTTTTTACTTCTTTGTAAAAAACATTTTCATTCTCCCTCTTCTTGAAAATTTGCTATGCAATGAAAGCCGGTTAGAAATCTTTATTAAAATATGCTTCCAGTTTAGCATTCTGCCTTATTATTATTTTTCATTTTCCTATTATTTTTCCACATGCGGTTAACGCAACCCCACTATTTACTGACTTATATATATATATATATATGTATATATATATATATATATATATATATATATATATATATATATATATATATATAGAGAGAGAGAGAGAGAGAGAGAGAGAGAGAGAGAAAGAGAGAGAGAGAGAGAGGAAGAAATGGAGTCACAGATGTAACATTATGATAGATGGAATGATGTAGAAATTTCAATCAAAGAGGAAAGTAATCATTGCTTTTGATTCCTCATCTACTTATGGTCAAGAGCTTGTTTCAGACATGTGAACCAAAATACAAAAGCTACAGAGTAATATCAAAGCATTCTGGCCCCTTTGTTTCTTTTTATGCCTATTGGATGAACGTTGCCATTTTTGGTCCCTGGGCAAGTCGATGCACTGGACCCTTGCCTTAAGAGAGAGAGAGAGAGAGAGAAAGAGAGACTGCATGTGTGTGTGTGTGTGTGTTTGTGTGTGTGTGTGAATGTTTGTCCTACCATCACCACCACAAGATAACCAGTGTCACTTTTATTTATTTATGCATGACCTCGTAACTTAGTAGTTCAGCAATAGTGACTGATAGAATAAGTACCAGATTTTTTAAAAAAATGACAAAAACCAAAACACAAGAACTAGGGTTAATTTTTTTTGCAACCAAAAGGCAGTGCTCCAGCATGGCTGTATTCCAATGTCTAAAACAAGTAAAAGATAGAAGATAACAGACTAAAAGATAGTTATAATCTGAGAATCATTTGTCTGCTATTTCTAGCAAGTTGAACGACCATTCATGGGCCTTCTTGTTTGATACTTCTTGTTCTTTTAGCTGAGATCAACAAGTATAAAAATTCGGTTTTGTTATCTGTTGAATATCCCGGTGGTTCCTGATAAATTAATACCAAACTTGTGTTTGTATCGGTATTACATGTCTCGTGAAGTAATCTGTTTTAAATTCACATCACTCAACATCATAGTTCCTGCAGACAGAAATATCACACTTACCAATCCTGTAATTGAAGAGGAAGCAATCTCTGAACTGTTAATAGAAGCCAGATTGATTATTGCTCGTAGGGTCATTCTTTGTTAATTCACTTTTGCAATGTCAACAAAGAGATTTCCTGTCAATTCTCACGACATTTATTTTCAGATATGAAATTCACCACATCTTTCTACCGTCTTGCAGGGTTTCCGGCATCAAAAGTGAAAAAATTTAAAGGAAAAAAAAGGAAAGAGGATAAAGATAGGAAATGTCCCTTAAAAATAACATTCCTAGAAATAAAGATTCTGAGCTCCTCGTAATTGATTTATTTTTTTAAGAGCTGGCTATGTAGCAAGATGTTTGCTTTCCAACCACAGGATTCTGGATTCAGTCCCACTGCATGACACCTCAGGCAAGTGTCTTCTACTATTATAGGCCCGGGCCGACCAAAATCTTACGATTGATAGATGGAAACTGAAAGAAGCCTGCCATATATACATACATACATGCATGCATCCACACACACACTCACACACATATATAAAGTGTAACTTCCCAAAATGGTTATGACTTTTGGAACTTGACTGAGGAAAGAAACCCACAAATGACCCGTCTTTTATTGCCTATCCTAATTGTTTCTCTTGTCCGCTAGTGTCACATAACCAGTCCATTTTAGAGTACCCTTCAATCGTCAGGCAATATGCTGTGCTTGAGAAGACCTGTTAAGTGAAGTAAAATCATAGCCGTGGCCGATGCCAGTGCTGCCTGACTGACTACTGTGCCAGTGACACATAAAAAGGCACTATTTGAGTGTGGTCGATGCCAGTATCCCCTGACTGGTTCCTGTGCCAGTGGCATGTAAAAAGCACCTACTACACTCTCGGAATGGTTAGTGTTAGGAAGGGCATCCAGCTGTAGAAACACTGTCAGATCAGATGGGATCCTGGTGCAGCCTCCTGGCTTTCCAGACCTCAGTCAAACCATCCAACCCATGCCAGCATGGAAAACGGATGTTAAGCAATGATGATGATGATGATGATGTATGTGTGTGTTTGTAGGTGGATGAATGCACACACACACACACACACACGTCTATATAGGAAAGACTTCTAGAATTGCCATTTGCACTTACCGATGAAAAAAAAGATAATCAATAACTAACATTGTTCCTCCATCCTCCTCCCTCCCTCCATCCTTTCCTTCCTTCCTTCCTTCCTTCCTTCCTTCCTTTATGGCATATCTAACTCTACCACTTAACATTCTCATCTTGCTACACACACTCACACACGCATGAAGGCTTTCGTCCATACCGCAGTCTAATTAGCATATGGATGGCGTGCACGTCAAAGTTAATCTGTCGCCAACTCTTGCTTCATGCCAACAAGTGCATGTTAAGCATACTTGGTAAATTGATGGCAAGTACATTGACAAATTAATGTTAAGCTATGCTTAGACGTAGAACCTTCAAATACAATAATAATAATAATAATAACAATAATAATAATAATAATAATAATAATGAAGTGCATTGGGACATTAGCTAAGTGTGTGATCTCAAAGCAACAGAAAAGTGGTATGAACACAAACCAAAGTCTGTGATAGAAAATGAGAAAGACAGAATCTCGTCGGACTTTGTCATAAAGACTGACCACAGTATTGATGCCAGGAAACCAGACATGATTACAGAGGACAGGATAGACAGGTGGTGCGAGATGATAGATTTTGGCAATTCTCTTGGATGACAGAGTTGATTCCACAGAAATTGAAAAAAAACAAAAAAACTGAGAAATATCAGAATCCATCAAGAGAGCTTGAGGAAATTGTGGAAGATGAACACAACAATTATTCCTGAAGTAATAGGTGCACTTGACTCAAAATCCAAAATGCTACATAAAAGACTGAAAGACAATGGAATTGAATCTGTCAACCTGCAGGAAAGTACAATCCTGTATTCTGTAAGAATGCTAAGAATGATTTTTGAGATTTGAAGCGACTTGTTGTCACCAGACCGGAAGATAAAATACCTGCTAACTAAACTAGTATGGACTTGCAAAATAATAATAATAATAATAATAATGATAATAATAATAATAATAAATGCTCTGATGCAGTACCAGGCAGTGGCTCTCATGACTTCTGATCTTAATTGATTGGAAGTGTTATCATGTACATTGTCTTGTCTTGTTATAAAAGATGGACTACAGCAAATTTTCTGCTTAATACCACAGATTTGCTTGTCAGTTGCTTGACCTTAACCAGTTGAGCATGTCCCTTGGTGGCTGACGATATGTGCATCTCTGATCATGAGCAGAAGTAGTGGGGGAGGGACATCATAGCCATGTGTTGAGAGGAATTATTTGGGGAAAGACACACAAATAGGAAAGAAGAAAGCAAAGGACCACTGATGAGGTCACAGAAGTGTGACGAAAGAACTCTGGCCGAAATACGATTAATGAATGATAAAGCTGAAGCAAATTAACACCAAATATATAGTGCGTATGTTTTTATTGGCTAAACTGGCAACATGACCATCCCCAAATACAACAATATCTGTTTCAACACACGATTTCACATCAAGAATCTTGCAAAACGAATATATAAACGTATATATATATATATATATATATATATATATATATATATATATATATATATTGCTGTCAAATTTTGGCACACAGCCAGCAGTTTCGGAGGAATGGGTAAGTTGATTACATCGATGTCAGTGCTCAACTGGTACCTATGTTATCAATCTCAAAAGGACGAAAAGTAAAGTCGACCTTGGTGGAATCTGAACTCAGAACATCAAGCTAGAAGAAATTCTGCGAAGCATTCTTCCCTGAAGCACAAATGATTCTGCCAGCTTATGTATATAGATCTTTCTCTCTCTCTCTCTATGTGTGTCATCATCATCATCATCATCGTTTAACGTCCGCTTTCCATGCTAGCATGGGTTGGATGATTTGACTGAGGACTGGTGAAACCGGATGGCAACACCAGGCTCCAGTCTGATTTGGCAGAGTTTCTACAGCTGGATGCCCTTCCTAACGCCAACCACTCAGAGAGTGTAGTGGGTGCTTTTACGTGTCACCCGCACGAAAACGGCCACGCTCGAAATGGTGTCTTTTATGTGCCACCCGCACAAGCCAGTCCAGGGGCACTGGCAACGATCTCGCTCGAAAATCCTACAGGAGCCAGTCAGGCGGTACTGGCAACGGCCACGCTCAAAATGGTGCATCTCATGTGCCACCCGCACAAGAACCAGTCCAGGGGCACTGGCAACGATCTTACTTGGCTTGCCGGGTCTTCTCACGCACAGCCCATTTCCAAAGGTCTCGGTCCGTAGTCATCGCCTCAGTGAGGCCCAATGTACGAAGGTCTTGCCTCACCACCTCAGCCCAGGTCTTCCTGGGCCTACCTCTTCCACGGGTTCCCTCAACTGTTAGGGTGTGGCACTTTTTCACGCAGCTATCCTCCTCCATTCTCACCACATGTCCATACCAGCGCAATCGTCTCTCTTGCACGCCACAACTGATGCTTCTAATGTTCAGCTTTTCTCTCAAGATACTTACACTCTGACGGGTATTCACATTGACATTACACATCCAACGGAGCATACTGGCTTCATTCCTTGCGAGCTTACGTATGTCCTCAGCAGTTACAGCCCATGTTTCACTGCCATGTAGCATGGTTGTTCGTACGCATGCGTCATACAGTCTGCCTTTTACTCTGAGTGAGAGTCCCTTTGTCGCCAGCAGGGGTAAGAGCTCTCTAAACTTTGCCCAGGCTATTCTTATTCTAGCAGCTACACTTTCAGCGCACCCACCCCCACTACTAACTTGGTCGCCCAGATAGCGGAAGCTATCGACTACCTCTAGTTTTTCACCCTGGAATGAGATAGAAGTTGTTTCCTGTTTGTTTGCAGTCTTTATTGCACCTGAACATCTGCCACAAACAAAAACTAACTTGCTAGTTAACCTGCCTTTGATGTTGCTGCACCTCTTATGTGTCCATAGCTTGCACCGGGTACATCTTATAGAGTTACTACCTACTCCTTTTCTACATACTGAGCAGGGCCATCTACCTGAAGGGGTTTGTGTTTTATCTACCTTCCTACTTATTAGGATTTTGGTTTTAGCTAGGTTGACTCTAAGGCCCTTCAATTCTAGACCTTGCTTCCACACCTGAAACTTCTCCTCTAGTTCTGATAGTGACTCCGCAATTAGGGCAAGGTCATCAGCATAGAGGAGCTCCCAGGGGCAACCTGTCTTGAACTCCTCTGTGATTGCCTGGAGGACTATGGTAAATAATAGGGGGCTGAGGACGGAACCTTGGTGGACCCCTACCTCTACCCGGAATTCATTGCTGTACTCATTTCCAACCCTCACCTTACTGGCCGCATCTCTGTACATGGCTCGCACAGCTCTCACTAGCCATTCTTCTATCCCAAGTTTCCTCATTGACCACCAGATAAGGGATCGGGGGACCCTGTCAAAGGCTTTCTCCATGTCAACGAAAGCCAGGTACAGAGGTTTATCCTTGGCTAGGTATTTCTCTTGCAACTGTCTCACTAGAAATAAGGCATCAGTAGTGCTTTTACCTGGCACGAACCCAAACTGCATCTCATCTAAATTGATTCGCTCCCTAATTAGTTGGGCTATGACCCTCTCTGTAACTTTCATAACCTGATCTAACAGCTTGATGCCTCTGTAATTATTTGTATCTAAAGCGTCCCCTTTACCTTTGTAGCAGTTGACTATGATGCTGCTACACCAGTCATAGGGTATGACTCCTTCGTGTATCACCTGGTTCGTAATACGGGTGACTAGGCTATAGCCAACACTGCCAGATATTTTGAGCATCTCTGCAGTGATTCCTGATGGGCCGGGGGCTTTCCCGGTCTTCATACTCTTAATTGCTTTATCTACCCTGGTACTATCAACTCGGATAGCTGGTCCCTCTATTGGGTCGACATAAGGCAGGCTCTCTTTCTCCCATTCATTCTCTTTATTAAGCAATCTATCGTAGTGGCATCTCCAGACCTCTTTCTTTGCATCCTCATTTAATGCAAGCGTACCATCATCCATGCGAACACATTTCTCTCCTACAACATCACTATTCTCTCTCCTACACTGTCTTGCAACCCGAAATACCTCGAGTCTTTGGTCCTCACGGCGCAGAACATTGGCAAATCTTTCCTTATCTGCTTCTCTTTCCTTATATATATATATATATATATATACACACACATATATGTGTGTGTGTGTATGTGTATGTGTATGTATGTATATGTATATATATATATATGTGTGTATGTATATATATATATATATATGTGTGTGTGTGTATGTATATATATATATATATATATATATATATGTGTGTGTGTGTGTGTGTGTGTGTGTGTGTATTACCCACACACATGAAGAATGATAGTGGTGAAATACGAGAAAAAGAACTTGAAATAAATGGTTATTATTCTGTTGTTTAGTGTATTTCAGACATTATATCCAAAGCCATGCTGGAGCACACAGCTTTCATGTCCGATAGTAGATGATAAAAATAACGGTTTGTAAAAACTTTATCAAACCTAGTAGAAAGTTACTGTTGGTGTAGAAGACATCTGTATAGTCATGTTCGCTCATCAATATATAAAGAGTATTGATTTCTGAGAACAGAGGTCTGAAGGTCTTAGATTTATAGAGTAACAAAAGCGAAACTGAATGGTATTCGTGACTTATTCTAAAGATATTAGTAACACAAGGGCAGCAAAGGCCTGGACCACGGTCTTGTATCTATGAAGCTAAAGTCATTTGAGGGGAAATTTTCCAAGCTCTACAGTTAACCGTTTCTCCTTCTCTATAAATCTTGAAATCTTCTGCATGACTTTCACAAGAAGGAATACATGAAATATTTTTCTAGACTGTCGGTTCTTGACCTTTGGGTTATAATATAATTCTGAAAATGCTTATGAAGAATATAGAAGAAAAAAAAATCTTTTGTTTTTGAAGAATTTAATAGCAAGTAAGAAATGCAGGTATGGCTGTGTGGTTTGGAAGTCCATTTCCTAACCAAGTACTTTTGCGTTCTGTCCCACTGCACAGCACTATAGACAAATATCTTCTACTGTAGCCACCACACTTTCCAACCATATGGTTTTCAGTTCTGTCCTTCATGGCATCTTTGGCATGTATCTTTTGCTATAGCCTCAAGCTTCCCAACAATGTAGCTTTGAGTTCCGTCTCACTGCACAGTACCATTGACAAGTATCTTCTACTCTACCCACCATACTTGCTAACTGTATGCTTTACAGTTCAGTCCCACAACATGGCACCATAGGCAAGTATCTTCTACTATAGCCCTTACACTTACTAACCATATGGTTCAAGGGTTCATCCCACTACATGGCACAATGGGAAACCGTCTTATGTTATAGCTCCACACTTTACAACCATATGGCTTGGTGGTTTAGACCCATTGTTCATCACCTAGTGCAAGTTCTTCTATCAAAGCTCCTCACTTCCCAACCATATAATTTGAGGGTTCACACTTATTGCACAGTATCTTGGGCAAGTATCTTCTACTATAGTCCCACACTTTCCAACCATGTGGTTTGTCATTTCCGTACCTTGGGCAAGTGTTTCTACTATAGCCTTAGGTGGTTGGACAGCAAAATTCTTAATCTCACTGACATGCTCTTTGCTAAATTTCCTGAGACAATAAATGACAATAAAAACATTAAAATTGCTTCATTTAGAATATTGTTAAATTACATTTTTACTTTCAATTTTTTTCCCCACAATGCAATACTCAATAATTATCGATAATTACAATTTGTAATTACCAATAATTACAAGGTGGTGAGCTGGCAGACTCATTAGCCCACTGGACAAAATACTTAACAGCATTTCGTCTGTCTTTATGTTCTGAGTTCAAATTACATTAAGGTCATATTTGCCTTTCATTCTTTCAGGGTCGATAAAATAAGTACCAGTGAAACACTGGGAGCAGAAAGGAATAATTACAATTTTGTAATGAACGAGAGCAAACTGAGCAATTCCGTCACTATGTGTTGGGTACTGCGGCATAATTATTGGTTAAAACAATAGCACGAGATCTGTCTTGAATTCTGTTGTCAGTCATTGTAACGCCATGAGCTCTGTTAGTTATCTAAGTTTTACCCAAGTGGAAAATTGGTAATTCTTACTTTGCAAGTCGATGACAGATGTTAAATAGTGCATTCAACTGCGAAACACAAAACACAAACATAGACACACAAAAAAAAAAAAAAAAAAAAAAATTGAGAGAAAAAATATGGAAACTTTTTCTGAAAGATACTGGAATATATCTGGACTTGATATAAAAAGAAAACTAATAAAATAAAGATGAAAGAAATACAATAAGCATGTCTGATAAAAATCGACATAGAATTTAGGAAAACCCAAACTGTCAGCTTCTTTGGTAGATAAGTGGCAGATACGAGATTTCAAGAATATTTAGTCTTTTGTGCTGTATGCTGTAGACACTGCTCTCACTCTCTTTGTCTCTCTCTCTCCATCTCCCTTTCTTTCTCTGTGTGTCTCTCTCCTGTTTTATTTGCCCATCTGTCTATCTGTCTGTCTGTCTTTCTCTTGTTCTCTCGCTCTCTCTTACAGATGTAAGATTTGAAGAATATTTAGAATCTGGTGGTTTATGCTAAACACACTGCTCTGTCTGTCTATCACTCTCTCCCATTCTTCTCTCTCTCTCTGCCTCTCTCCTTTCTCTATCTTTCATTTCTCTCTCTCTCCTTTCTCTCTCTCTCTCTCCTCTCTCTTTGTCTCTCTCTTTAGTTCTGTCTCTCTCTCTTTCTCCTTTATTCTCCTTCATTCCTTCTCCTTTTCTTTATCTTCCTGTCTTTAGTTCTCTCTCTCTCTAATTCTCTCTGTGTCTCCCTATCTCTCTCTCTCTAATTCTCTCTGTGTCTCCCTATCTCTCTCTCTCTCTCTCTCTCTCTGTCTCCCAGTGTATCCATGTATAGATTCCATTTAATAAACGACCATTGATATACATTCCATGCTCATCTTTAGCAGACCATGAAACACAACCGTTCTGCCCAAAGATCAAAGACATCAACAAGTTTATATACAATTAAACATCAACACAAATTTTATAAACAAAGAGAAAGAGAAAGAAAAGAAATACCATTTATATAAGACAATTCATATGAGACACTGGCATGGTTGTGTGGTAGAATGTTTGCTTCTAAATCACATGGTTACAAGTTCAGTCCTACAGTGTGGTACCTCAGGCCCTCTACTAATGGCCCCAGGGTGACTGAGGTTTTGTGAGAGTCTTTGGTAGGTGGAAACTATGTGGATCCGTGGTGTATAAAGACCCCCTTCAGTCATGACTGACCCTGGGATTGAACCTAGAAAGTTGCCCTCTGAAGCACAAGTCCAGGTAAGGTTGTTTATGGAAGACCAGCAGTTGCCCATGCATACCAGCCTCCCCTCTCTACACCACCGATGTTATCCAAGGGAAAGGCAAAGGCCCATCATGTATATATATATATATATATTTACATGTGTGTGTATGTATATGTGTGTGTATATATATATATATATATATATATATATATATATATATATATATGTATGTATGTATGTATGTATGTATATATGCATATATATATATATATATATATATATATATATATATATATATATATATATATATATATATCGTCATCATCGTCGTTTAACATCCGTTTTCCATGCTAGCATGGGTTGGACGATTTGACTGAGGACTTGTGAACCAGGTGGCTGCACCAGGCTCCAAACTGATTTGGCAGAGTTTCAACAGCTGGATGCCCTTCCTAACACCAACCACTCTGAGAGTGTAGTGGATGCTTTTACGTGCCACGGGCACAAAGGCCAGTCAGGTGGTATTGGCAACAGCCATGCTCAAAATGGTGTATTTTACATGCCACCTGCACAGGAGCCAGTCCAGCGGCACTGGCAACGATCTCGCTTGAATGACTTTTCAGATGCCACCGGCACAAGGGCCAGGAATGCAATGCTGGTAACGATCACGCTCGAACGGTGGTGCCATCACGATTTCGCTTGCCCCAACAGGTCTCCGCAAGCAAAGTTTAATGTCCAATGAAAGAAAGGTACGCATAAGTGGGCTGGCTACATCCTTGGCAGAGGCCTTGGATTTCGGTCTCACTTGGCTTACCGGGTCTTCTCATGCACAACATATTTCCAAAGGTCTTGGTCAGAAGTCATTGCCTCGGTGAAGCTTAATGTTCGAAGGTTGTACTGCACCACCTCATCCCAGGTCTTCCTGGGCCTACCTCTTCCACAGGTTCCCTCAACTGCTAGGGTGTGGCACGTTTTCACACAGCTATCCTCATCCATTCTTGCCACATGACCATACCAGCGCAATCATCTCTCTTGCACACCACAACTCAAGGTACTTACCCTTTGCCGGGTATGCACACTGACATTACACATCCAGTGTAATAATGGGTTATATAAGCCCTTGAGAGAAAAAAGTAAGTTTTCCCATACACATGGGACTTGAACCTACATCTCTTTGTTTTCATGACAAACATGCTACCATTTACACCAACATTCTCTTTTACTTGTTTCAGTCATTTGACTGTGGCCATGCTGGAGCACCACCTTTTAGTTGAGCAAATCAACACCCGGACTTATTCTATCGGTCTCTCTTTGCCAAACCGTTAATTTAAGGGGATGTAAACACACCAGCATCGGTTGTCAAGCGATGTTGGGGTGGGGGGGGAAACACAGACACACAAACATACATACATATATACATATACATGACGGGCTTCTTTCAGTTTCTGGCGACCAAATCCACTCACAAGGCTTTGGTTGGCCCGAGGCCATGGTAGAAGACACTTGCCCAAGGTGCCATGCAATGGGACTGAACCCAGAACCAAATGGTTCATAAGCAAGCTACTTACCACACAGCCACTCTTTTCCCATTGAGGGCTTGTATGCCCCATTATTAGATTAATTTCTTTTGTCATTGCACAGTGATCGCTTTTAAGCTTTTAGCTTATAAAATACTATTACTATCATTTACAGAATTGTAAAATTCGACACTGCTTACCAAAAACCAACACATACACACACACGCATTCACATACACACACACATATATATGTGCGTATCTTTATTCACTAAGACTAGCTAAAAGACTGCAAGGGTCTTTGGGATGTTCCTTTAGATTCCATAATTTACCATTATGACAACTAGAGACCAACGGCATAAGCACTAGAATAAGATAATTAGGCACTAGAGGTGGTTGGGGATAGGATGGGCTAAAATCTTCATAGGTGATGGCCCTGCATGGCAGCGTTCCAATAACTGGAAGAACCAGTAGAGGAATGAAAATAAATGTTTGTATATTTTGCATAATATTTGTAAGTAACAATTAAATTATGTCCTGACAAAGTGAATATGTCTCTAAGCCAATTTCAAAACAATCAAAACAGTAAGATGAGAAGGTGAGAAAGAGAGAGGGAGAGAGGGAGATAGAGAGAGAGGGACAGAGAGAGAGAGAGAGACAGAGAGACAGAGAGGAATATATATATATATGTGTGTGTGTGGGTATGTGTATATACATATATATATGTATGTATGTATATATATAATGTATAAATGTATGTATTTATATATATAATGTATATATATTGGTGTGTATATATATATATATATATATATATATATATATATATATAAATGCATGTATATGTTTGTGTATATATATATATATATATATATATATGTATGTATGTGTATATGTGTGTGTGTCTATATATATATATGTATCAGTATGTATGTGTATATATATATATATATATATATATATATATATATATATATGTATGTGTATATATATATATATATATATATATATATATGTACATATATATATATACAAACACATACACATGATGTACACACACACACACACACATATATAGAAAGAGTGAGAAAGAGATGCAGAGAGAAAGAGAGAGAGAGAGAGAGAGAGAGAGAGAGAGAGAGAGAGAGAGAGAGCGGTTTTACATTTAGAAAACGAAAGCAAAATTATTGATTTAAAAATCATAAGAATATTGACATAAGGCCAGAAGCTTCAGGCAGCTTACAACGATGATTTTTCTGTATAAACAATGTTTCAGGCCAATGAGTATGTGGTTAAGAAGCTTGCTTCAAAACATGAGATTCTGAGATCAAGTACACAGTTGGGTACTTTGGACAAATTAATTCTTTTTTTCTTTTTTACCCCTGTGTTTTGTTTTGAGCACTGCCCTGTGTGTGGAATGACCTTGCTGGCCAAAAGAATATTTACCAAGGCCGTTGCCTGCACCGCCTGACTGGCCTTTGTGCCGGTGGCACATAAAAACATCCACTACACTCTCGGAGTGGTTGGTGTTAGGAAGGGCATCCAGCTGTAGAAACTCTACCAAATCAGATTGGAGCCTGGTGTAGCCATCTGGTTCACCAGTCCTCAGTCAAATCGTCCAACCCATGCTAGCATGGAAAGCGGACGTTAAACGATGATGATGATGATGATGATGAAATTATTTCGAAGGTTTGTGTTTTCTTTTAGTGTCTTTGTTTCTGCCAGTTTTGGTTGTTCTGCTAGTGTGTGACAAAATAACTTGGTTCATTTTGCAATGTATTTTATGAAAGGTAAATATATGTATGCATGTACGTCTGTGTGTGTGTGTGTGTGTGTGTGTGTGTGTGTGTGTGTTTGTGTTACTTTCTCTAATATGTCCTTTTTTTGATCTTTTTTGTTTGTTTCAGTCATTCGACTGTGACCATGCTGGAGCACTGCCTCGAATGTTTTTAGTTGAAGAAATTGACCCTAGGACTTATTTTTTATGCCTAGTACTTATTCTGTTGGTCACTTTGCTGAACTGCTAAGTTAAGGGGATGTAAACACACCAACACCAGTTGTGAAATGGTGGTGGGATACAAGCACAAAGACATACACATAGCGTTTCAAGCCTACGTTCCTCCACAGAAAGAAACAAGGAGAGAAAATAAAGGATGTGTAGTGGCTAGCGATATACACACATATATATATACATGCATATATATAAATATGTACATATACACCCCCCCCCCCCACACACACATATATATATATATAAATTTAAAGAATGGAGTAAACGCATGTTATAACTGCATACTTTTATCTATCTATTAACCCATTTTTATCCGAATTATTTTTAATAGGAGAAAATAAATACATATAATTATATATATATATATATATATATATATATATATATATATATATATATATATAAAATACTTTATCACTATCATTAAAAATAAAAATAATAATAAAGCAGCCAAGAAGCTTAACCAATATAGGTAAATATACATGAAAATTTAGGGTATAAAAAATATATCCTAGCTATGTGAGAAAGAAGAGTCATCTCTCTAAAGCCACATATTTCTCACTAGAAGCAAAACACCCAGAGTTAATGTAACGAATATAAGAAGAAACAGCCTTATGCAAAACAGAAAGAAAAAATCCAGTCGTCTCTGTATCAATTGATTTCATTTTTAGTGCCAAACACTTAGGATCATCAGCTGAGTTTACTGCATATAACAATTGTTCGTTTTTTTAATATCGCGAAGGCATTAAAACGAACAGGTGCGCAAGGTGTAGTTTTGTATATTCTGAAAAAATAGTTATATGCAGTAAGTTCAGGTGATGGTCTTAAGTGTTTGGCACTAAAGGTGAAATCAATTGATACTCAGATGTGTTTTCTATGTGTTTTCGTGAAGGCAAGAGCTATGGTTTTTTATATTCGCTATATTAACCAGGCATGTTTTGTTTATAGTGAGAAATTTGTGGCTTTGGAGATTGGAGTCTTCTTTCTAGCAGAGGTGGAATATATATTTCTTACACTCTAAATTTTTATGCATATATATATATATATATATATATGATTTCCAAAGTTAACGAAAATGTTAACTTAATTAATTAATAATTAATGGATTAACTGTTTGGTACCCAGGTTTGCATATATATATATATATATATATATATATATATATATATATATGTATATATATATATATATATGTATATATGTATATATATATATATATATATATATATATATATATATATGCATATATGTATGTATATATATATGTATGTATGTGTATATATATGCATATATATATATATGTGTATATATATGCATATATATATATATATATATATATATATATATATATATATTTATATATTTATATATATACATAGATATACATGTGAGACAGACAGAGAGAACTTGCTGTTCCATTGTAGGTAGAATAGTAAGATGAACAAAAATGTGCTCCAGCAAGTGAGAGATAAACATCACTTAATATACCCAGAATTTGGGAAAGGAGCTACCAATAGTTTCATGCCAAAGCGTCTGAAGGATTACTTGGAGATACATGGCATGTTATATAAACCTGCCAAATTATTGTGTGTCTATGGCATGAAACTGTTTATTAAACATGTATTCTCATCTTCAGCTACCTGGTGGATACCACTATGGTTTTGACACCTAAGCAGTACCATTCAATTCAGTGGTGTATGTATTTGTGTGTATGCTGGTATTTGTCCCCACCATTAATGCTTGACAACTAGTGTTGGTTTGTTTATATCCCTCTAAGTTATCAGTTATGCAAAAGAAACTGGTAGAATAAGCATCAGATTTATCAAACACACACAACAACAATTCTAGCTCTAGAGGTTGATATTTTCAACTAAAACCTTTCATTATGGTGTCCCAGGATGGCTGCAGGCCAATGATTGAAACAACTAAAAGATACAAAGAAAACAACACACACATACACACACATGCTCACATACACACACCACACACACATGTATACACACACATATATATTTATATATATACAAATTTATATACACACACGTGTATATACATACATATATATGTATATCATCATCATGATTGAAATATATATATATATATATATAAATATACACAAATTTATATACATATGCACATGTATGTATAAATATCTACATACACGAATATGCATACAGATATATGTATACATACATATTTGCATACATACATACATATATGTAAACATACATATGTATGTGTGTATTTCTATACACATACATGCATATACATATACATAATTATATAAACAGACATATACATACATAA
>NC_142954.1:20665146-20715146 GCF_046866305.1 Octopus bimaculoides | reverse complement strand
CACTTCCTTTTTACATTGCTCCAATCCACTCAACAGTAAATGAGTTCCAGCAAAAACAAGGAAGTTAACTTTATGACAGACTGGCACCCCCATTCAGGGGAAATGTTGCGATATTGGTCAATTGTAACGCCAGGGAAAACAGGTAATCGACCCTACGAGTCAAGAACTCAAAACAGTCCTTACATTTTCCTTTAAAAGGCACAACCTTTTTGGACCAGCGTTAGACTCAATAACAATATAGTCCTTTGCTGTCTCCTTTGCAATTTTCAAAGTCCCGAAATCAGCTTTCACAGGTCTCACTTTCTAGATCTCCCTTTTCTACAATCTCCATATGCATCATTAAGTGATAGGCATTTCTTTATACAGCTGTCCCCATACAAACACAACACACATCCATACCAGAGCAGTTTTTTTTCTCACAATTTACACCTGATTTCCTTTATGCTGAGTTTTTCTCTCATTACATTTTATGCATTTGTCTTTCACGCATCATTGCACCTTCATTAAAGCATGTTACTCTTTTCTCTTTTATTCTTTTACTTGTTTCAGTCATTTGACGGTGGCCATGCTGGAGCACCACCTGGAAGAACTTTTAGTTGAATAAATCAACCACAAGATTTAGTTTTAAGCCTTGTACTTATTCTATTGGTTTCTTTTGCCAAACCACTAAATTACAGGGGATATAAACACACCAACACTAGCTGTCAAATGGTGATGGGGGCAGGAAACAAATGGGGGCAGGGAACAAACACAGACACACAGAGACACACACATATGTACGACAGGCTTCTTTCAGTTTCTGTCTACCAAATCCACTCACAAGGTTTTGGTCAGCTCAAGGCTAAAAAGAAAAAAAAGGCACTTGCCCAAGATGCCACACTCGGGCTGAACCCAGAACCATGTGGTTGGGAAGCAAACTTCTTACCACACAGCCACTGCTGCACCTGTTAGCTCTATTTCTTTTTCCAGCTTTCTCAAGTCCTTTGCATTCAGGGCAGAGGTTTCCATACTATGAGGCCACTGCAGTTCTATAAGCAAGCACCATACAGTCTGCTTTTGATTTTGTATGAGAAACCACTTGTTACAGCCAGAGGTAAATGTTCCCTGATCTTCTTCCAGCCTGTTCTTATTCTAGCTTGTATATTCTCTGCTGCTAATTAGATACCACATACACATACACACACACACACACACCACACAAATGTGTGTGAATGCCTGAAATAAGATAAAGATATGTAAATACACACACACACACACACACACCTGTAGTCCAATCCATGTCAACATTCAATATGGACTTTGAATGATGATGATGATGAAAATGATAATATACATGCATATTATATATATATATATATATATATATATATATATATATATATATATATATATATATATATATAAATAACATATGTACGTGTACTTCATATTAATTATCTTTATCCATGCTAATTCATTTAAGCTGATTTCCTTTAGTGTTGGTATTTAGATAGTGAATGATTCCAGATATTTCTTTTAATGTGTTCTTTGATCTGCTTCTTCTTCCTTGCAACCTTGTTCAACATTACCAAATTATCGAAAATCCATCAGAAGTCAATGAGAGAGGTTTTTACATGATCTGATCACTTAGTCTTCCAGAAATAGCATTCAAATCTCCCTCAACTTCCACCCTGTACTCTTAAAATAAAATTTTAAAAACTGCGGTGAGTAGTGTTGTGTCTTGGATGCGCTCCACCCATTTTTTGCTGCTTGATATTCCTGGGGGAGGATAGTGGGGAAGGTAGAGTCTTCAGAGACTTTCTTCATAGCTTTCTGTCAAAAGCAACAGTCCTTAACATTTCCACCTTGATTCCAAAGTGCAACCAACTGTGACTATGGACATCATCCAACCATCTCGTTCTTTCTCTATCACAGGGTCTCCTGCTAATTAGCTCAGCTTGTATGCATATGAATATGTTTATCCGTGGAGGCGCAATGGCCCAGTGGTTAGGGCAGTGGATTCGCGGTCATAGGATCACGGTTTCGATTCTCAGACAGGGCGTTGTGAGTGTTTATTGAGCGAAAACACCTAAAGCTCCACGAGGCTCTGACAGGGGATGGTGGTGAACCCTGCTGTACTCTTTCACCACAACTTTCTCTCACTCTTGCTTCCTGTTTCTGTTGTGCCTGTAATCCAAAGGGGTCAGCCTTGTCACACTGTGTCATGCTGAATCTCCCCGAGAACTATGTTAAGGGTACACGTGTCTGTGGAGTGCTCAGCCACTTGCACGTTAATTTCACGAGCAGGCTGTTCCGTTGATCGGATCAACTGGAACCCTTGACGTCATAAGCGACGCAGTGCCAACAACAATGTTTATCCATACAGCCATTTTCTACATCCACTATTTCTGGGAGAATCATAAGGGTAGAATTCCAAGGCACCTCCTCCATATGGGCCTACCAGAAACAACTATCATTACACTTTTCTGCTGGATTCCCAACTGAAGCAATAAATATTGTCCAAACATTTCGTTGTTGGTCTACCCTTATGTCTCCTATTGGTTGGCTCAACTTGAAGAACCTTTCTTGCTATTCTCCCCTGCAATATTCTGACCACATGTCCATAGTCCTGGAGCTGTGACCTCCCAATGTGAAGAAATAGCTATGCTACATCAAAGTGTAGCATAGCCAGGTGTGGCTGTGTGGTAAGAAGTTTGCTTCTCAACCACATGGTTCCAGGTTCAGTCTCACAGCATGACACCTTGGGCAAGCCTCTTCTGTCTTCTGCTATAGCCTGGGGCTGACCAAAGCCTTGTGAACGGATTTGATAGACCAAAACTGAAAAATGCTTATTGTATACATATACATATGTGTGTGTGTGTGTGTGTGTGTCTATATTTGTCCCTCGCCACTGCTTGACAACTGCTGTTGGTGTGTTTATGTCATTCTGACTTAGTGCAGGGGGGGGGGAGTGAATAATAGAATAAATATCAGGCTCAAAGAAAAAAAAAAAAAAAGTACTGTTAGTTGATTCATTAGAGTAAAATTCTCCACAGTGGTGGTGCCTCAGCATGGCTGCAGTCCAATACTGAAGCAAGTAAAAGATGAAAAAAAAAGATAAAAAGGACAGAATGCTCATGGTTTGATCACCTTTGATTACAAACCTGTAGTGGATCAATATCAACTTAGATGTAAACAATAATCACCGAATAACCAATATTCAAAATTAAACAACCACCTGTAGTTACCTGTGCGTTTTCACACATTAGAATTTCTTAAATTTCTCGAAAATATCCAGCTTACAATTTCCATTAATGCATTGAATAATTTACCACAGAGATTCCATCCTGATTTTATTCCTAACCCCACGCTCGTTGCATTCTATTGACACTTTACCAGGATGTGTTAAGAACAGATTTCCAAAGAACTATCTGCATGTCCATCCAATATGGTCTTCACTCCAACACAATGGCCAACATCTTTGGTTTCTTGTTAAGGAAATATTGTAAGTTAAGTGCAAGTTTGTCCCGATAAATGAAGTGAGATTGTAAAAAAAGGAAAGCTAAGTGGCTTAGCATGTGTAACTTTTACCTTCACTGTCATTAACAGGTTTTCTCCATCATGGTTATGATGGCTTTTTACCAAGTTAAGGAGAGAAATAAAGACAAAAGCAGAAAAAAAAAAAGTTAAGTAAAGTTAGGCGTCTTTTTTTTTTTACTTTTATTTTGCTTTACAAGAAAATAAATGTGTTTCCTCTGAAAATTGTGTTGATAATCTACAAACTTTTCTGGAATGGAACATAATAAAATTTCCAGTCCAAACTAACATCAAGTGCAATAATATGTGTGTGCGTGCGTGTGTGTGTGTGTGTGTGTATACACACACACCTATATATATATATGTATGTATATGTATATAGATATATGTATATATACATATGTATACACACATATATATGTATACGTATATGCATACATATACATGTGTACATGTATATATACATATGTATAGACACACACACACGTATATATGTCTATATGTATATATATGTGTGTGTGTGTGCATATATATATATTTATATATGTATATGTATGTATGTATCTCTCTCTCTCTATATATATATATATATGCATATATATAAATATGCATATATCTATCTATCTATCTATATATATATGTATATATGTATATATATATATATATATATATATATATATATATATATATATATATATATATATATTTATACATATATATACATATATATATATATATTTATACATATATATACACACACACACATATATATTAATATATAAATAAAACATCTAGGATGAATAAAATGGAAATTTCTCGGCTCTTCCACCATTTTTAATGAGCAGTAGAAGGTATAAGGTATTACAGTCCGAGTTAAGTTGAGTTTCTGTGTGTATGTCCCGGGGCTAGCATACAAGAAACGGTCGTTGTGTGCAAATATATAAGAATACACTCAATGCTCTCTGACTCATTTACAGAATTCTGCAAACATGTCTTCTATTTTCTTTCTTTTTGACTTTAATATATTTATAGCTTAGATGCGGATGTGTGGTTGAAACGCTCGCTTCCCAACCATATGGTTTCCAGTTCAATCCCATTGCCACACTATAGGCCTGAACCCAAAACCAAGTAGTTGGCATGTGAATTTCTTAACCACACACCATGCCTGAGACTATAAAAGAAAAATTTCTTTGTTGGGAGACAATATTGATCTATTAAATTTATTAAAGATTTCTCTTTGAGTTTTCCCAATATTAATACCAAAACAGCTGACAAAGAATTCTTCCTTTGTTATTTTTATTATTATTTTTTTTCTTCTTGAAATAACTTAACATTTTTTTTTCAATGCGTGTTTAGTAGAAAAAATAGTTTCCAATTAAAATATATTGTTTCTCTAAACAAACCAACTTATTTCATGTTACATGGTTTAAAAATTGTTTAGAAAACAGTTTGGTGGTGCCAAAAAAAAAAAAAAAAATATTGATTGGATGAAAACAATAGATGTTTGAATACAGTGGCATGGTTTCAATCCTTTTGAAAGTTGTGTGCAATACATAATTCTTTCCAAGACATAAAAGACATGAAATACGATATCTTAACAGCGTAATTTATAAAAGAAACATTACCAGCTCATGCTCCTGATGGATGTGATGGGTTAGCTACTGAAATGAAACTTTATAATTGTTACACTTTGTGAAGATGCATGGCTCAGTGGTTAGAGCACCAGGCTCACAATCATGAAGTAATGAGTTCAATTCTTGGACTGAGCTATGTTCTTGAGCAAGACACTTTATTTCACATTGCTCCACTTCACTCAGCTGTAGAAATGAGTTGCGATGTCACAGGTGCCAAGCTGTATCGGCCCTTGCCTTTTCCCTTGGATAACATCAGTGGCATGGAGAGATGGGAGGCTGGTATGCATGGGAAACTGCTGGTCTTCCGTAAACGACCTTGCCTGGACTTGTGCCTTGGAGGGGAACTTTCTAGGTGCAATCCCATGGTCATTCATGACCAAAAGAGGTCTCTTACCCTCTTTTGATTGTTAATGTTAAAGGCACAGACACGGATGTGTAGGGACAGGTATGTCTATGTGGTAAGAACTTTTCTCTCCAGTAACATGGTTCTCCGTTCAGTCACACTGTGTGACACCTTGGGCAAGTATCTTCTACTGCAGCCTCAGGCTGACCAAAGACTTTTGAGCGGAGTTGGCTGACAGAAACTTATATATATACACCCCCCCCCCACACACACAGACATATGGTTCAAATGTGCAAAAACAAAAGACAGAGAGAGGGAGCAGGGAACAAGAAGCAGGTGTATTAGTTTGATGCTCAAGAAAATGGAAAAGTCTTTGACATTTGATGCCTACACTCTTTGACAGAAAGGGATGAGAGGAAAAAATGGAGAGAAAAAGGAAAAACAGAGAGAAAATAATGTCAGGATTCACCGTGTGTGTGTCTGTGTGTTTGTGTCTGTGTGTTTGTGTGTGTATGTCTGTGTGTGTTTGTGTATGTGTCTTGTGCATATGTCTGCGTGGGTTTGCATGTGTGTCTGTGTGTGTTTCTCTGTGTGTGTTTGTGTGTGTGTGTGTGTGTGTGTCTGGCTGTGTGTGTGTGTGTGTGTGTCTGAGATTGTATCTGTGTGTGTGTGTGTGTGTGTGTATCTGTCTGTGTGTGTTTGTGTGTGTGTGTCTGTGTTTGTTCTCCACTGCTACTTGACAATTGGTGTTGATAGGCAGTGCTCCAGCATGGCAACAGTTTACTGACTAAAACAAGTAAAAGATAAAAGATTGCAAGGTGGCACAATCACTAGCATGTCAGGCTACTTGGTGATATTTCTTTTGACTCATGATGTTCTGAGTTCAAATTCTGTTGAGGTCGATGGTGCCTTTCACTCTTTTGGAGTTGATAAAATAATTACCTGTTGAGCAGTGGTGGTGGTGGTGGGGGGGGGGAGGCAATGTAATCAACTTGCCCCCTCCCACAAAATTCCAGGCCTTGCGTCTATAGCAGAAAGAGTTATTATGAATGAAAGACTTGTGTTAAGTTCATGAAAGTAAAGGTTTTCTTTGAGGGTATCAAGAAATAAGTTGAAACCTCCATCCTTCTGTCCGGCATTCACCATGTTAGATTGCTGCCCACTACATTTATATTTTTTTTCTCCTTGTTTCTCTACTTATTTCTTTCTGTGTTCCTTTCAGTTGAAGAGCGTAGGCTTGAAATGTCAAAGACTTTCTCTATTCCCGAGCGTTATACTAATACATCCATTTGTTGTTTACACCACCTGTCTTCGTCTGTTATTTTTTTTCGTAAATTCTCCCACACACACACACACACACATATATATATATATATATATATATATATCTTTCCTTTCCCAAGCGTCTAGTAACACAATCTGTCTCCCGTCCTCATGTTGTTGTTTTTTATTGTTGTTTTTTTGTCTTTTTCCTTTTTTGAACTTATATATATATATATATATATATATATATATGTGTTTACTTATTTCAAAAGAAATGTAGAGAGTTTAAATCTTTTCATACAAGCCTAACGGGGACTGTCCTTGGTTTCACCTGAGATTGTTCCAGGCTCTATAATACAAAATTCCTGTTTCAAACTGATCTAAATTAACATCTTCCATCAAAATTTCATGTTATTTTACGTTACAAACACTAGCATAACAACAACAACAACAACAACAATGTTATTTTACTAAATTCTTCATTATTTTCAAAATTAATTTGTACAAATATTTTGTATTTCAACAGAAATATGGTAATTAAAAGATTGATACGGACAGAATTACTTTCACTAGAGTCTTCATTAGTTTCAAAACTGACAGAAACAAAGACAGTGTTTTTGAGCAGAAATATGGTAATAAAAGGGTTAACCGTTTCTATGCCAATCTGGCTAAAGACCACCTTTCATTTGCTGATAAAATTTTAAAGTGATCTGAATTAAAACCTTCAATCAAAATTTCATGTTTGTTTATATTTTAAACATCAGCTTAATGATGATGAAGTTACATTTATGCATTTGTTTTGCAAGATTCCTGACGTGAAAAAGGTGTGTTGAAACAGATATTGTCATATTTCAGAACGATCATTTTTCTTTCTTTTTTTTTTTTTTTTTTTTTGCTATAGTGTGTGTGTTTATTTGGCAAAAGAAAAAAAATGACCACCCCAAAATATAACAATAATTCTCTTTTATTCTCTTTTGCTTGTTTCAGTCATTTGACTGTGGCCATGCTGCAGCACCGCCTTTAGTCGAGCAAATCAACCCCGGGACTTATTCTTTGTAAGCCTAGTACTTATTCTATCGGTCTCTGAACCGCTAAGTTACGGGGACGTAAACACACCAGCATCAGTTGCCAAGCGATGTTGGGGTGACAAACACAGACACACAAAGATATACACACACACATACATACATACACACACACACACACACACACATATATATATATATATATATATACATATATATATATATATATACATTGGCTTCTTTCAGTTTCTGTCTACCAAATCCACTCACAAGGCTTTGGTCAGCGTGAGGCTACAGTAGAAGACACTTGCCCAAGGTGCCACGCAGTGGGACTGAACCCGGAACCATGTGGTTGGTAAGCAAGCTACTTACCACACAGCCACTCCTACGCCTACATAGGATGAAGTTTTTTTACTAAATTATTCATAATTTTAAAAAATTATTGGAAAAAGAAAGAGCAGTGTATTTCTTAGATTCATCTATTAATGAGTAGGAGATAATCTTGCTTCATGAAAAATGTAATTCTTGGGTAAAATCCACTGGAAACGGCCACTGATTCTACAATAAAATTTTTTTTTTTTTAAGTTCTCTAAATTCAAATCTTCCATGAAAATGTCATGCTAATTTATATCCCAAACACCAGCTTAATAATGACAAAGTTGTTTTACAAAATTCTTCATAATTTTGAAAAACTGATTATAATAAAGGCAATGTATTTAAATAGAAGCATGATAACAAAAGGGTTAAGCCTTTTCATGCCTAAGACTACCTTGGTTCTGTGATACAAACTCCTTGTTTTAAAGTGACTTAAAAAATCTTCATTCTAGTTATTTAATTTGCTAAAAATACCAACCAAATCTCTATATAAACACACTCTGCATTATTCATTTAAAAAGGAAAAACATTGATTACTGTTTTGCTATGGTGATGGTCTCATCTGGAATGTGTTTCATGATAGATTTGTTCAAGGAAGTCTGACCAATGGTTAAACGACGACAACGACAACGACAGCGACAACAACAACAACGGTAAGAATAAATATCAGTTCTTCAATGATGCCAAAGCACTGATATGATATATTTATTTTTTTGATCTTCTAAGTATCAAACTTTCAAATATCCTATACTCCAAGACAGTCTTATCACAAAATTCTCTTGTTACCATTTTTGTATTTTCCTTTGTTATCTATGATTTTGTCTCTATTGATAAACGTATCTATTTTTAAAATAAAGATAGCAATGAAAGTCTCTAAATATCACGGTGTACAGAAGAATATTCTGCCTCAAACTAGTTTTGGTAAATAAATTATTTCGAAGGTTTGTGTTTTCTTTTAGTGTTTTTGTTTCTCCCAGTTTTGGTCGTTCCGCTAGTGTGTGACAAAATAACTTGGTTCATTTTGCAATATATTCTATGAAAAGTAGATATATATATATATATATATATATATATATATATATGTATGCATGTATGTATGTATATATGTGTGTGTGTGTGTGTGTGTGTGTGTGTGTGTGTGTGTGTGCGTGCGTGCATGTATGCATATATATGTATGTATATTGGACACTAAACTCAGCTTGCGAAGACCTGTTGAGGCAAGTGAAAGCGAAATCGTGATGGCACCTGTACCAGTGGAGCGCTAACAGCACTGTCCGAGCGTGATCATTGCCAGAGCAACTGTCTGGCTTCCGTGCCAGTGACACGTAAATAACACCATTTGAGTGTAATCGTTACCAGCGTCGCCTTCCTGGCACTTGTGCTGGTGACACGTGAAAAGACATTCGAGCGAGATCGTTGCCAGTGCCGATGGACTGGCTCCTGTGCAGGTGGCACATAAAATACACCATTTTGAGCGTGGCCGTTGCCAGTACCGCCTGACTGGCCTTCATGCCGGTGGTACGTAAAAGCACCCACTACACACTCAGAGTGGTTGGCATTATTAAGGGCATCCAGCTGTAGAATCTCTGCCAAATCAGATTGGAGCCTGGTGTAGCCATCTGGATTACCAGTCCTCAGTCAAACCGTCCAACCCATGCTAGCATGGAAAACGGACGTTAAACGATGATGATGATGATGATGATATATATGTACAGGGTGGTGCAAAAATAGGTGTACAATTATGAAAAAAGAAAACTTGTACAATACTCATCTATTTTTGTCAAAAATATTAGAAGTTATGATAAAAGTACTATTAAGATTAATGACACCGAAAATATCAAAAATAAGGCTAACTTATGATTTTTGGATAAACATAAATGAATATTGTATCTGCTTTCTTTTTTCATAACTGTACAGCTACTATTGCACCCCACAGTATATATATATATATATATATATATATATATATATATATATATATATTTATATATATAACGATGACCACTAAAGTGGACATTTAATGTGCTAGAAATAGCACAACCATATACACGTTTGCCTCTGGTGGTGAACAACTTGTATAAGATTCTGAGAATTATGATTCGATTACAGTTCACGCTGAAGAGAAGCAGACATTCGGTAAGAGTGTTGATTTTGAAACCGGTTCGTGGATAATAATGTTTTATTTATGTAATTTTCACTGTCTTGCCCGCATACATTTTGGTATTTCGCTGAATTCCGTTTTAAGAACCATTAGGTCTTAGTAGACACACCATGTGGTCTATTTCTAGCACATTAAATGTCCACTTTAGTGGTCATCGTTATATATAAACATATATATTAATCCCATGAGATCTCAGATAATTTTTCTGAATCTCTCTGATTCTTTAAATGTGCTAGCTTCCTGGTAATAAATCGATATTAATTAATATCTGATTTTTTACCCTATGTTTTAATTAATTATATATATATATATATATATATATATATATATATTAGTAATATATATATATATATATATATATATATATATTAGTAAAATGGCTATTTCTGTCACTCTGTGGTATTCTAATCTCTCACCTGGCTCTCAGCCACTTTCCTTGGTTCCATTCCCTCTCTCAGCTACAAGCCTTTGCTTTGTATATTACTTCAAGTTCCTACTTATGCATGTGCCATGTAAAAATCTTCCCAGTACACTCTGTAAAGTGGGGTTGGCATTAGAGAAGGGCATCCAACCACAGAAGCCATGTCTTAACAGACAATTAGACCCTTGTGCAGCTCTCTGGCTTGTCATTAAATGCTGATGATAATGATGATGATGTTGATGTGCATGTGCTCGTGTGTGTGTGTGTATAATTAAATATATGTATGCAGATGTGAGTGTGTTTGTATGAGTGTATGTACCTTTGTTTTGATTTTATATGATGGTCGTAAACGAGTGCCACCATCATACAAGTGCTGTCCTTCATTTCCAATCTGTCATGAAAACATGTCTGGCCATGGGAGATAATACTACCTTATTTTGAAAACAAGTGAGGGTTGGCAACAGGAAGAGCATCCGGTCCTGGAAAATATACCTCCATGAATTCCATCTGTGCTATGCAAGCATGGAAATGTGTACATTAAACCAATGGTGATGACAATGTGTATGTCATCATCATTCTCATTATTATTTAATGTCAGCTTTAAATATAAAATTTGGGGGGAATCCATGGATGCAATATAGTAAATTGGGGTCCATGGTAATCTTTCTTGGGCCATGAAAAAATTGTTCTTCAGAGCAGTAAAGTTTATGTGCAATAAACATCAAATGGCTATGGGTGTTCACACATGTAAAAGAGGAATCAAAGGGGTCTATAGGTTGAGGATCCCTGCAATGGATGGTTTGGCAGAAGACTGCCACTAGGCTTCACTGTCTGTTTTGGAAAGGTTTTTTTTTATGGCTGGACACCCTTCCTAACACCAAGTGCCTTACAGAATGGATTGAGTGCTTTTTATGAGGCACCAGTACCAGTGAGGTGTGTTTTGGCAAGGGCTTTTTACAGCTGGATGCCCTTCCAAATACCGACCCCTTTACAGTGTGGTCTGGATGCTTTTTATGTAACACCATCACTGTTGGGGGGTCAGCGACGAAGTTGCAAGACAAAGATCCTTTGAGTAGGGGGATCTTTGGAGAAGGTGGCTTTGTGTCAGGTGATGAGAGGTTAAAGCATAACAGAGGAACAGAAACAGGTGTCTTGCTGTCAAGGAGATAAATGGTTAACCAATCCATATATATATATATATATATACATACATAATATGTGTGTGTGTGTGTGTGTGTGTGTGTGTGTGTGTGTGTGTAGAGGGGTATATTTTTCAAAAAGTATAGTTAAATATGACTAAATTAGTTCTGTTTTTCTGATCTAAAGAGAATAGATTTATCAGTAATGTCTCTATAATTTATAGCACTAAAATACATCTACATAAGTCTTTTTTATCTTATTCTTTATTCTTTACGAGATTACCAATCAATATTATGCTATTGTGTTGATATTCTATTCCAATAAAAGATGAAATAAGAAATGAGAACACAAGAGATTCAGGTGTGACTGAGTGGTAAGGAGCTTGCTTCTGAACCACATGGTTCTTAGTCTCACTGCATGGAACCTTGGAAAAGTGTCTTCCATGATAGCCTTGGACTGACCAAAGCCTTACAAGTGAATTTGGTAGACCTCATTGTTGAGAAGGAAACTTCTTAACCATTCAGCTGTACAGTACCAACACGTAAGTATTATGGATCAATTGACGGCTACAGAAAATAAATTTGCCCACAGTGCCATATAGTAGAATTGAACCTAGGAACTTGTTGTAATGAAGTGAGCTTGATAACCATTCAGCTATACCTCACCTACATGCAAATATTCTTTTATTCTGATTGTTTTAGTTATTTGACTGCAGCCATGCCTTGGAGAATTTTTAGATAAAGGAATCAAAGTACTTAATTTTTGTTAAGCCTGGTATTTATTCTATCAGTCTCTTTAGCTGAACTGCTAAGTTATGGGGACATAAACACACTGATACCAGTTGCCAGGCTGTGCTGGGAGACAGACAGGCAGACACATACACACATGCGTGCGCAGATATATATGATGGGCTTCTGTCAGTTTCTGTCTACCAAATCCACTCACAAGGTTTTGGTCAGTTCAAGGATATAGCTGAAGACACTTGTCCAAGGTGTCATGCAGTGGCACTGAACCCAGAACGATGTTTTGGGGAAGCAAACCTTTTACCACACAGCCATGTCTACAAATATACAGCACAGGAGTGGCTGTGTGGTAAGTAGCTTGCTTACCAACCACGTGGTCTGGGTTCAGTCCCACTGCATGGCAACTTAGGCAAGTGTCTTCTACTGCAGCCTTGGGCCAACCAAAGCCTTGTGAGTGGATTTGGTAGACGGAAACTAAAAGAAGCCCATTGTATATATGTATATGTATATATGCGTGTGTTTGTGTGTCTGTGTTTGTCCCCCCAACATCGCTTGACAACCGATGTTGGTGTGTTTATGTCCTAGTAACTTAGCGGTTCGATAAAAAAAAAGACCGATAGAATAAGTACTAGGCTTACAAAGAATAAGTCCTGGGGTCGATATGCTCGACTAAAGGTGGTGCTCCAGCATGGCCACAGTCAAATGACTGAAACAAGTAAAAGAGTAAAAGAGTATATATATACACCTACTTATACATATATATTTGAAAAGTATTCTTGTCATGCCGCATTGGTGTATCTCAAGCAATACAGTTTAACTGCAGAGACGGTGACTTCACAGTTAAACTTGGTTTATTATGGCGGGGTGTGAGAAGCCGATATTAACAAAACGAGAACATATCTCGTTGTTTAGCTAACATTGGCTACTTACTCTACAACAAATGTTATAAACTGCATAAAACTGCAAGAAATACTGCAGTACCTACTTCGTGAACAATATAAATATATACGAGCTAAGAAGAGAAAAAAAAAGAAAGGAAAAATCTACTCGACAAAAACAAAATAAAACCTAACGAACCCTGATTGTGAAATTACGAGGAGTTTATCTTTAAGTAAGATTCTGGACAGTGAGAACTTGGTTTAGTTTAGTTGTGTATGTCTTGTTCTCTAATCTTTAAAATGTTGAATTAACCATGGCAAATAGCCAAGGAGTTGTCATGGTTTTCGCACTTTGCATTGCTACCACCATCAGCATTATCATGGCGTTTGTATTGATTTAGTATCTTCTCCCTCTTTCTGCTTCGCTCTTCTTCGCTTATGATACAAGCAAAGTAGAAGCATTTAACAAAAGACTGTGGCGTGTGCATAACTGATAAATCTGAATCAGTAATACAATTATGAGCAATAGGTGCAGGTGTGGTTGTGTGGGTTAATGGGTTAAGAAATATTGCTTTGCCATTCTCATGGGTTTTGGGTTCAGTCCCATTGTGTGGTACCAATGACAAATATGTCTTCTTTTTTTTTTTACTAAAGCCACTAGGGATGAAAAACTTTTCAGTAGATTTGGTAGGCAGAAACTGAATGGAACTTGTTTTATCCATCCATCCATACATATACATGCATTACATATAAATACATGCATGGGCATGCACACACACACACACACACACACACACACGCACACACACATAAATGTATAAAATATATGTTGCTAGACAGAAGATATAAATACATAAATTATACGCGCACACACACACACACATATTATCATAATCATCATCATCAACATTTAATGTCTGCTTTCTATGCTGGCATGGGTTACACTGTTTTACCGGAACTGGTAAGCTGGAGAGCTGCACCAGGCTCCAATCTGATTTGGCAGAGTTTCTACAGCTGGATGCCCTTCCTAATGCCAACCACTCCGAGAGTGTAGTGGGTGCTTTTACATGCCACCGGCACGAAGGCCAGTCAGGCGGTACTGGCAACGGCCATGCTCAAAATGGTGTATTCTATGTGCCACCTGCATGGGACTCAGTCGAGCGGTACTGGCAATGACCTCGCTCAAATGTCTTTTCAAATGCCACCGGCACAAGTACCAGGAAGGCGATGCTGGTAATGATCTTATTATTATTATTGAGTGAGAGAGCAGTGCATGGCATCAAAGTGACACTGAGGTACAAATATATGAAATCCAGTATACCCATCTTAACTACCTGTCTGATAAGGGTACACCAGGCACATGCATCACAACCATATGTGCGCGACATGGTAATTTCATATCAAGATAAACAGCACACGACCTTGCAGGTGGGGCCCAGTTAGAAATCATTGGTGTATCAGACAGAATGCTTAGGTAGCATTTCATTTAGCTCTTTCCACCCTGATTTCAAATTAAGCTAAGGTCAATTTTACCCTTCATCAATCCAGGGTGTATAAGACCCAAAACCAGTTCGGCATTGAGATTGATGTAATCAACCTCTCACCTCTTCAAAATTGTTGGCCTAGCCTCATACTAAAATGAGGGAGGATTATTATTATTATTATTATTGTTATTATTATTATTATTATTATTATTATTATTATTATTATTAGGAGTGGCTGTGTGGTAAGTAGCTTGCTTACCGACCACATGGTTCCGGGTTCAGTCCCACTGTGTAGCACCTTGGGCAAGTGTCTTCTACTATAGCCTCAGGCCGACCAAAGCCTTGTGAGTGGATTTGTTAGACAGAAACGGAAAGAAGCCCGTCGTATATATGTATATATATGTGTGTTTGTGTGTCTGTGTTTGTCCTCCCCACATTGTTTGACAACCGATGCTTGTGTGTTTACGTCCCCGTAACTTAGCGGTTCGGCAAAAGAGACCAATAGAATAAGTACTAGGCTTACAAAGAATAAGTCCTGGGGTCGATTTGCTCGACTAAAGGTGGTGCTCCAGCATGACCACAGTCACATGACTGAAACAAGTAAAAGAGAAATTGTAACTGCGAAGGACATGTGTAGACTTGAAAGAAATGAAGCTAGCATGCTTTGTTGGATGGGCAAAGTCAGTGTGTATGTATGACAGAGAGTAAGGATCCTAGTTGGGCATAAGAGGCATCCGCTGTGGTGTGCAAGAGAGCCAACTGCACTGGTATGGTCATGTGATGTGTATGGGTGAGGGCAGTTGTGTAAAGAGGTGCTGATCTCTAACTGTGGAGAGAACTCGTGGAAGAGGTAGACCCAGGAAATCATTGCGATGAGGTGATAAAGCATAATCTTCAAATGTTGGGCCTCTTGGTGATCAAGACCTCTAGCAGTATGTCATGCTTCAGAAGACCCATGAAGCCAAGTGAAATTACAGTCATGGCAGATACTAGTGTCATCCAACTAGCATCTGTGCTAGTGGAACAAAAAAGCACTTATTATACTTTTGGAGTGGTCAGTATTAGGAAAGGCATCCAGCAGTAGGAACCATGTCAAATCAGACTGGAGTTGGTGGAACCCCTCAGCTTGCCAGCCCTGGTTAGACCATTCAACCCATGCCAGCTTGGACAACAGATGTGAAAAGATGATGATGATGATGATGTTAATTATTATTGGGTAAGAGCGCAGTGCATGCCATCAAAGTGACACTAGGGTACACATATACGAATCCCAATAGACCCATCATGACTACCCATCTGATAAGGGTACACCAGACACATGCATCACAACCATATGTGCGCGACATGACGATCTCATATCAAGATAAATAGCTCATGACCTTGCGGGTGGGACCCAGTTAGAATTTTCTTCAGGTCAAGTAGTCCATCCCGCTCAAAAGGTCCCTGAATAAGGTTTGTTTAAGGATGTTGAGCAAAACACCCATGTTTCCAAAGGGGAATTATTCAAATCCCAAAGAATTTCTCTCAACACATGGCTATGATGCTCCCCCACCACTTCTGCTCATGATCAGAGACGCACATATCATTAGCACCAAGGGACATGCTCAACTGGTTAAAGTCAAACAACTGACAAGCAAATCTGTGATATTGTGCAGAATATTATTATCATTATTATTATTATTATTATTATTATTATTATTATTATTGTTATTGTTGTTGTTATTATTATTATTACTGGTGATGATGATGATGTTACAAGCCCTGACAGATGTCACAAATGATTTTGTTTTGCTATTCGTTTGTGCCAAATAGCTGGCAGTAAATTCCAGTTAATTCTATTTCTGGGTCTATTTCGAATGGAAGATAAAACTTGGAAGAGAAAAGATGGTTTCGGTTTTTCTGGTAAAATATGAAGATGCTGCATGTGCAGTCTCCAGCACCATGTTCCTGTAGTGTGTGTGTGTGTGTGTGTGTGTGTATGTGTGTGTGTGTGTGAATATATACAGATATAGGTTTTGTATACGAAACAGTATAAATGGAGCAAAGTACTAGATATATATGTGTGTATATGTGTGTGTGTGTATATATATATATATATATATATATACACGTATATGTATATATGTATGTGTGTGTGTGTGTGTGTATATATATATATATATATGTATATTTGCGTGTGTGTGTGTATCTATCTATATATATATATATCTATATATACATATATATATATATATACTTAAGTATTTGTGTGTATTATGTACATACACACACGCACATACACATTCATATACATGTACGCTCACACACACATGTATACACACACCCACATATGTATATACACACAGAAATATATATGCATATATAAATTTTTGTGTGCAGTGTATGTATATGGTGTGTGTGTGTGTGTGCATGTGTGTGTGTGCATGTTGTTAATCTACGTAAAAGTTTGAAAACACACAAGCCAAGAGAGAGCCACAAGGTATTAAAGGCATTAGCTAATCCATGCAGGAAAGCCGGCTCCACTTATCTGGATATGTCACATGAATAGTTGATGAGGGTTGGAGAAAAATGGGCTGTTGATGGGGGAAGGTACCAGTGTATGAGAAACAATATGAGAAAAAGTAATGAGGTCAGATCTCAGGATGTTGCGCTGCACAAATGAGCTGACAAAAGACTGAGAATAGAAGAGGAGTTGGCGTGCATGACTGATAGCTAGTATTTCTTTTAAAATAGAACAAGCTGACATGAATTTGAGAAGAGACGAGGAGTAATTATACTGTTCAGCAGACACTTTGTGCCAACATTATAACCATTCTTGTGGAGGCACAATGGCCCAGTGGTTAGGGCAGCGGACTCGCGGTCATAGGATTGCGGTTTTGATTCCCAGACCAGGCATTGTGAGTGTTTATTGAGCGGAAACACCTAAAAGCTCCATGAGGCTCCGGCAGGGGATGGTGGCGAACCCTGCTGTACTTTTTCACCACAACTTTCTCTCACTCTTACTTCCTGTTTCTGTTGTGCCTGTATTTCAAAGGGTCTGCCTTGTCACATTGTCACGCTGAATATCCCCCAAGAACTACGTTAAGGGTACACGTGTCTGTGGAGTGCTCAGCCACTTGCACGTTAATTTCACGAGTAGGCTGTTCCGTTGATCGGATCAACTGGAACCCTCGACATCATAAGCGACGGAGTGCCAACAACAACAAATAACCATCCTTATTATCATCATCGTCACCATGACCTCCAGCACCATGACCACCAACATTGATAGTGTGGGAAGGTGAGGCTTGCATGCATGACCAATGGCTAGTATTTCTTTAAAAACAAAAATGAGCAGACGCAAATTTGGAGAGAACTGCGATTATATCGAATGGTCGTCACTTTGTGCCATCATCATAATCATCATCAACATCACTTACATGCACAAGCTTCTGTCAGTTTCCATCAAACAAAATCCACTGTTAAGGCTTTGGTCAGCCAGGGTCTATAGAAGAAGACACAAGCCCAAGGTGCCATGCTATGGAACTGAACCTGAAACTGTGGGGTTTGTAAGCAAACTTCTTACCACACAGCTATGCCTGCATCTAAAGAAAATGCTATTAAGTAGTATACACATCCATCACACACACACACACACACACACACACACACACACACATGCAAACACATATCTTGTACTTGCTATGCATACACACACACACACACACACACGCCTTTAACTTTTTGCAGTCATTGGACATTGACCATGCTGGAGCACCACATTAAAGGGTATAGCCAAACAAATTAACCCCAGTACTTTTCTTTCACTCCAATGATTATTCTATTGATCTCATTTGTTGAAATGCTAAGTTATATGGACATAAAAAAACCCAACAACAGTCGTCAAGAGGTGGAGGAACACACATACATACACATACACACATACTTATTCATTAGATTTCTACACTGATTCAATCTATTAATTTCACCAACAAGGCATATGTTGGCCCAGGGCTATAGTAGAAGACACTTGGCCAGGGTGTTGTACAGTGTGTCTGAACCTGAAATCCCATGGTTGCAAAATAAACTTCTTAACCATGCCTTCACAGACACACACACACACAGTACATATATAAATATATATATATATATATATATATATATATATACATATATATATATATATATATATATATATATATATATCATATACATAGACATGTATATATATCTTACACACACATGTATATATACATATTTGTATTTGTATATATATATATATATATATATCACATATAGATATATATCAACAGTATTTTCACAGATAAAATGCAACATCAATGAAAATAAAGAAATTAACAAATCACGTTACTTAAAGAGTTACATTATGCAATTTAAAGTAAAAATGATAAAGTGTTATTAACTTCACGACTGATATAATAAAAACTGATATTTATACTTTATATAGATTGCCTCAGATAAAACAAAAGACAGAAAAATACAAACAAATAATAATAAAAACTATAATAGAGCAACTAATTTGTTTGCTCAGTCATAATTTCGAAAATAAATCGTATGTTTAAACGACTGTGATAAGGTAAATTTTTTCAAATTTTGGAAAATTATAGTTAAACAGTAAATTTGAGAATATCTAAATCAAATATAAACGAGCATTCTTGATGTTGTCATTGTTGGTGGTGTTGTTAGTGGTGGTAATAGAGTTGTTCTGTTGTTAATGTATTGATAATGGTGATTGTGTAGATGCACCGAGTTTCACCACCAAAAGACTCATTAAGTTTTGGTGATTTGTTGATAATTTTAGTGAGCAAAATAGGATATTGCTGTTTAGGAATGTAAAGAAGTTTGCCATAAGTATTGATCGATTGTTATCTTACAGTGGCTGGTTCAAATCTTTATTAGGAATTCAGTGAATTTAGATATAATAATGATTTCCTTATAACTAATCTGGTAAGTATGGAAACGGTTTTGTTTTTTGTTTTTTTTTCTGAGGAAGTCAGATAAAATAAGACTGAAACATGTCAGAAGTTGTTGCCCATATTAAGCAAGATCAGGGCAAGTGTTTTCTATTACAGCTGAAAGCCGACCAAGGTACTGTGAGTGGATTTTGCAGATGGGTGTCATTCGTTTCCCGTCTTCAGTGAAAATATATCCAAAAGTGAGGAAAATATTTCCTTACTTAGAAACAGATGAGTGTTAGTGACAGGAAGAACATTCAGCCAAAGAAAATCTACCTCAAGGAATTCTACTCGACCTGAGAAAGCATGGAAGTGAAGACACTAAAAACGATGATGATAATAGGATAATGAAGATGATGACAATGATGACACTTTCCATAAATTTTTATCTTCAAATTCAAAACAGTTTTCCTTAAAATTCCATATCAAGTGTACCAATAATCTCAAGTTTTCTATGCAAAATGCTCTGGTTAATTTTTCTTTTTCCATCTCTTTTTTTTTTGTTTTTATTTTGATTCCCACTGTGCTACAAAGTCAAAATTATCAAGACCCCCTGACCTAAGCAAGCAACAACACTAACAACAACAACAACAACAACAACAGCAGTAGCTATACTATGAAATTTTCCAAGTCATGAAGATATCTGTTTTGTAATTGGAAACAAAACAAAACAAATTAAAAAACAAATGCAATGTTTATTTCAGAAAACTAAAATGGTTTTTTGGTATGCATAACATTGGCGCCCCACAGATTAGTACTTAATAGATTTTAAAGTTTGTTGAAAATTTTCTTTAATCAGCGTCTCCACCATCCTCCGTTCTACTTTATGTTCTGAGTCTGATTGAGAGCAATTGGTGCGATTGACCTAAAGCTATCGTTGTTGGATAAACACTTACTTCTCAAGTAACAAATAACTCGAAAAAAAAAAACAACGAAAAAAACATAGATGTTAACTGACTGATATCTATTAAAATTATCGATCCCCATCTCTACACCACCATCACCACCACCATCATTACGACTACAACCAGTAGCATCACAAATGCTATTGCTGTTCTTTCTTTTGTTTATTTTGTATTCTTTTATGCTCTGAAAGATAACCAAAACTGAGAAAATTACCAAAATATTTTTATTATTTTTTTCTTGTTTTTTTTCCTTGTCTAATTTCAACGCTTCAGACTTTGTATACGGCTGTCAACCACTTTGTTTGAAGATTTCTTCTTTCTTTCTTTTTAAAATGTATACTTACAATGTTTTCTTTTCTTTTTTTTAGTCAAAAACCCATTATTTTAAACTTATAATTTTGTATACCAATATCTTTTATCAGTCAAATGAATTCTATCCTTCTCTCTCTCTCTCACACTCTCTCTCTCTCCCTCTCTCTCTCTCCCTCTCTCTCTCTCCATCTGTTAGGGAATCAGTCAAAAGTAAACTTTTATCAATCAAAACTAAACTTCTCTTGTTCTTACAAACTGGCAGAAACGTTAACATACTCGACAAAATTCTTTGCCACATGTCTTCTAATGTTTCCTCCTGAAGCCAACTGTATCTTTTATCCTTCTGGGAGTCAGTTAAATAAAGTTCTATTCAAGTACTAGGACCTATGTAATCAACTGTCCCCTTCACCATAAAATTTCAGGTCATGTGCCCAAGTAGAAAGAGTTATTATTATTATCATTATTATTATTATTATTATTATTGAGTGAGAGAGCTGTGTATGCCATCAAAGTGACACTGGGGTAAAATATACGAAGCCCAGTATACCCATCATACCCATCATGACTACCCGTCTGATAAGGGTACACCAGGCACATGCATCACAACCATATGTGCACGACATGACGATCTCATATCATGATAAACAGCGCATGACCTCGCAGGTGGGGCCCAGTTAGAATTTTCTTCAGGTCGAGTAGCCCATCCCGCTCAAAAGGTCCCTGAATAAGGTCTGTTTACGGATGTTCAGCAAAACACCCATGTTTCCAAAGGTGAATTATTAAAACCCCAAAGAATTTCTCTCAACACATGGCTATGATGCTCCCCCACTACTTCTGCTCATGATCAGAGATGCACATATCGTCAGCCACCAAGGGACATGCTCAACTGGTTAAGGTCAAACAACTGACAAGCAAATCTGTGGTATTGAGCAGAATATTTGCTGTATTTTATACCAAGACAAAACAGTGTCCATGATAACACTTCCAATTCTTTAAGATCAGAAGCCATGAGAGCCACTGCCTGTATCATCATCATCATCATCATCATCATCATCATTAATATTATCATTATTATTATTATTATTATTATTATTAAAGTGATGAACTGATAGATTATTAGTGCTAAACAAAATGCTTAGTGATATTTCTTTCATTCCCTTACAATATAAGTTCAAATTCCACTGGGGTTGAATAACTTTCATTCTTTTTGGGGTCAATAAAATAAGGTACCACTTGAGGACTGGAGTTGATGTAATCAAATTACCCCACCCCTCAAAACTACTGGTCATCAGCCTAAAAGCCAATAAATAATTATTATTGTTAAGAATCATTGGATGGCAAGCTGACAGAATCATTAGCATGCTGGGAAAAATGCATAGTGGTATTTCATCTGTCTGTATGTTTTGGGTTCAAATTCCACCTAAGCTCACTTTGTCTTTTATCTTTTCATGGTAAATACAAGCCGAACATTGGGATTGATGGAATCGATTAATCCACTCTTTGAAATTGCTAGCCTTGTGCCAAAATTTGAAACCATTATTAAGAATCATTAGAATGCTGATAGAGATGCCTTTAGTATTGTTTTTCCTTATTTTGTTCTGAACTTAAAACCCAGGGAGGTCAAGATTACATTCCTTATTTCAGAGTTGATAAAATAAAGTACCAGTAATAAACTATGAGCCTAGTCTATGTCATTAACCGTTCCTGCCACTCATTACTGCCGGCTTTGTCCATAAATTAGGACCAGTTCTAAGGCATGCCTTCCTGCAGCTCATTACATTGTTGGGGCTGCAGTCCTGGGTCACAAAGAGGCCAAGTTTGGCCACCTGACACATGGAAGGCAGTCGGGCACACACTGCCCTCCATCAGTCAAGCTACATGGTTGGTGGAAGTTCTATGTTGGTAATATATAGAAATCTAGCAGTGGTTAAATGTGATGATGTTCTTGGAGAAACTCTAGGTGTTCACAGGAATGAACTAGCTGATCTGTTTTGGAGGCCTTTGGGGATCAGTACTATCATGGATAACTTTGAGAAATCCCTGGCTTTGAGGAGTGTTGCTGGTTTGAGATAAACTCAACAGGCACAGAAGTGCTGCCAGGCAGGACTGTCCAAGATCCATGCAGAGTGACAAAATCGTTCTGCACTCACTTGTGCAGTGATTGAGTATTGCTGATGTGTGGAGTTATGTCAAGCAGTTGTCACATGTGGGAGAAATCCAATGATCAGCTGAATCCAGTGTGAGGATCGCCCCATCTCCAAAGCAGGGCAGGTGATGTTCTGTTATCCAGTGGCTATGATGAAAGAGATCGTGTGGTGGATGAAGCTGAAAGGATTGAGGAAAAATACTTTCCTCTTTGGTCAAGGCCTCATCATCAATTTTTTAAAGTTCCATTTGAAAAGGAAAGTGAGGGAGGAAAGGTAAGTGCTCTCTCTCTCCCAATGAATTTGTGGAAAGACAGGTGACTGTTGCAAAAATGGTTAGGGTGAATGGGTCTACTCCAAGTAGATGCCTGTTGATTGGAGAGCAACAGTTTGATGCAGGTTCATGCCTTTGGTGATCAGGGTAATCCTAGGGTCTGTGAGGTTCCTTGATTGGTCCCAGTTGGAATTTCTCCTGTATCATTCGTGTTATCACAAACTTTGTATACTATACATACTTCTAGTTTACATTCTGAGTTCAAATCCTGCAAAAGTCAACTTTGCCTTTCATCCTTTCGGCACCGAGAAAATAAGTACCAACCAAGCACTGGCGGTCAAAATAACCAAGCAGCCTACTAATCACTACTAACCTGCTGCTAATCAACTAACCGATTCCTCTTTGGCCAAAATTTGGATACAAGAGTGTGAGCTGTCCAACTCACTGGACACAATAGAATAAATAGAGTGTGAGCTGTCCAACTCACTGGACACAATACTTGTTAGCTTTACTTCTGGGTCATTACATTCTGAGTTTGAATTCTGCCAGGGTCAATAGAATGAATACCAGTTAGGTACTGGGGGTCAATGATGTAATCGACTGGTCCCTTTCTCTAGAATTTCAGGCCTTGTGTGTAACTACTAATTACCCATCTAACCAATTAATTAAATTGATTGTTTGATTAATTGTCTACTCACTCAATCAATCAGCTAGTGTGATCAAAGGACTTTTGATAACTTACGTGGCATTATCAATGACAAGCTCTCTCTATACCAAATCTGATTGGGGCTTGATCATTGTTCTCTTAGACTGGCCTTTTTTTTAATTATTTTTTTTCTATTAACTTATTACGTGTATCATTCTGAAGTTGATAAAATAAAGTATCGGCAAAAAGCTGAGTTGATTTATATATTCTGATAATGCAGATCACAAAACTGCTGCTGGTGAAGTACAAAAAGCGGTAAAAAGTATGAAAATTTCTTTAGACTTTATCAAAGATTAAAAAAAAAAACGGAAATATTTTGGACACCTAATTTGAAAACATGTCTCACAAAAGAGAGAGAAAGAGGGGAAGGAAACAGAGAGGGGGGGGGGGAGACAGTGAGTGATATCAGAAAGTAAAATGGATGGGAAAAGAGAGAAGGAAAGGTGGTAGGAAGAAGAATTATTTGGATGATATGAAGAACTGGACAGATTTAAAATACGGAGAATCTATAATAAGGATATCAGAAGGAAAAATTCAGATAGCAATCCATGGCATTCACCCTGCTGAGTGTAGATGACACATTGATGATGATGAGGATGATGATGATGATGATGATGATAATGACGATGGTGGTGATGATGATAATGATGATGATGATGATGATGAAAGTGGTGATGATGATGATGGATGCCTTGTAGATGTGAAAGGAATTACATCAGAAGAAAATATCTGTGACATTCTATGGAATGGAATTAATAATATTTTATTATTATTATTTGTTGTAGTAGTAGTAGTAGTAGTAGTAGTAGTAGTAGTAGTAGTAGTAGTAGTAGTAGTAGTAGTAGTAGTAGTAATGGCAGTAATAAGAATAATATGTAAAAGAAGAACAAGAACCACCAGAACAACAACAACAACAACAGGAATTGAGTATTTGATTGCTCGTTTGATGGAGAGAGAGAGAGGGAGAGAGAAATCATTATATTTGATTGACAAAAATGGTATTGCATTACAAAATTGTAAGTTTAAAATAATGGGCTTTTGATTCCAGAAAATGAAAAACAAAACAACAGCTAAAAAAAAAAAAAAAAAGGTAAAGACAGCAGAGAAGATCTTAGGAAAAAAAAAGAATTGGTTGACAGATGTATGTAAAACCTGAAGTGTTGAAATTGGACAACAATAAACAAAAAAGTAAATAAAAGAAATGGTAATTCTTCCTGTCTTAAATATCTTTATCATCATCGTCATCATCATCATCATCATTATTATTATGAAGGTGGTGAGCTGGCAGAGTGGTTAGCATGCTGAGCAAAATACTTAGCTACCTTCTGAGTTCAAATTCTTCCAAGGTCTACTTTGCCTTTTATCCTTTTGGGGGTTGATAAATTGAAACACTGGGGTCGATGTAATCAACTTTACCCCTTAATTTCAGGCCTTGTGCCTTTAGCAGAAAGGATTATTATCATTATTATTATTATTATTATTATCATTATTATTATTATCATTATCATCAGCTTTCAATTCTGTTCCCATTTCTTGCAGAGTGTCTTCCTAACACCTAGGGCAGAGAAACTCACTGTCTACATTGGTAGGCCATTAAAATAAAGACACCAGATTGTTCATTTACAAAGTGATGTGATAGAGAAGAAAGGGAAGAAAGCCAGAGAGAAAAAGGGAAAAAATAAAAAAATAGAAAAGTAAACAAATAAAATAAAGGGGGGAAAAAGGAAAGAAAATTCACAGCGAGACAATTCTCTTCTCAATACGTATGACCTACCAGTTAAGACAATCTTTTGTACTTCTTGCATGGTAATCCAGGCATCATTCTCAAATAATTTTCAGTCCCCTGTTTTTGATCATTTCAAGTGCTCCTACAATCACTGGTATTGTAACGATCTTGCGATGCTACATTTTTTTCAAATTCAATCAGCAATTTTTAAGATATTTTCTGAGCTTATCAAACTCTTTTGCTGAGATATTGTGATCACAAAGCACGCTCATGTCGATCAATAGACAGACTTTATTGTTTTGGTCTTTCATAACAACATCTGGTTTATTAACTTTGATGGTTTGGTTTGTACATACTGGAAAACAGACACTGAATGATGATGATGATGATGATGGTGGTGATGATGATGACGATGGCGATGATGATGATGACAACAACAAGTGTTAGTTCTTTTGATACTAACCCATCTCAGTCTCTAACTAGTCCCATGATACAAATTTTTGGTTCTTAACTTGATTTTATTTAAAGCCTTCCAACAAAATTCCATGTTATGTTCCAAACATCAACTTAATAATGACAGTTATTTTACAAAATTCTTCATCATTTTCAAAATCAATTGAAACAAAGACAGTTTATCTCAACAGAAATACGGTAACAAAAGAGCTAAAACCATTCAGATGCCAACCTCCCTGAGGCTGCCTCAAGATCTATAACACAAATTCCACCTTACTCTAACCTAAATTAAGACTGCCCTTCAAAATTTCATGTTAATTTATTTTCCAAACACCAGCTTAATGACAAAATTATTTTACAAATTTCTTCATTATTTTCAAAATTAATTTGAACAAAGGTAGAATATTTCATCAGAAATATGGAATATGCTGACAAAAAAGTTAAAATTGAACAGTTTTAAATGAAGCAGGTTTTTAAAATTAACAACTGGTTTTCATTTTAAGAAAAAAAATCTTGAATTGATATTTTAATCTGCGAAGTAAATTCACCATAATACTTGTGTTTCTCTTATAAAACGACAGTCAAATGCCTAAAAGCAAGGAAGAGTAAAACGGTAAGAAAAATATAATCTAGCAGGATTGGAACATAGGCATGGCTGTATGGTAAGAAGCTTGCATCCCAACTCCATGGTTCCAGGCTCAATCCCAATGCATGGCATATTGGACAAGTATCTTCGACTATAACCTCAGGTTGACCAAAGCCTTATTAATAGATCTGATGGATGGAAACTGAAAGAAGCCCATCGTATATATGTGTGTGTGTGTGTGTGTGTGTGTAATTGTCTGAGTTTCTCCCTCACCACCTCCACTTGACAGCTTGTGTTGGTTTGTATACATCCCTGTAACATAACAGTTTGGCAAAAGAAGTCAATAAAATCAGTAGCTGGCTTAAAACAATAAGTCCTGATGTCAATTTGTTTGACTAAAACCCTTCAAAGAGGTGCCCCAGTATGGCCACAGTCAAATGACCGAAACAAATAAAAGATAAAAGATAACAGGTTTTGAACACAGGCATGGCTGTGTGGTAAGAGGCTTGCTTCTCAACCACATGGTTCCAGGTTCAGTCCCATTGCATGGCACTTTGAACCTTGGGCTGACCAAAGCCTTGTGAGTGGATGTGGTAGATGGAAACTGAAAGTTCATCATATATATATATATCCATATATATACATATATATATTTATGTGTGCGTGTATCTTTGTAAGCCTAGTACTTATTCTATCAGTTTCTTTTGCCGAACCGCAAAGTTACGGGGACGTAAACACACCAGCATCGGTTGTCAAGCGATGTTGGGCGGACAAACACAGACACACAAACATATACACACACACATACATATATATATATATGTATATATATATGTACATATATACGACGGGCTTCTTTCAGTTTCCGTCTACCAAATCCACTCACAAGGCTTTGGTCGGCCTGAAGCTATAGTAGAAGACACTTGCCCAAGGTGCCACGCAGTGGGACTGAACCCGGAACCATGTGGTTGGTAAGCAAGCTACTTACCACACAGCGTCTCCTGAACCTTTGCTCAAGAATACTATGCATTCGCACTTCCCAGTCTGAGAATCGAAACTATAATCTTGCAATCACAAGTGTAACACTCTTACCACCAGACCATCTTCACCAAATAAATACTGACTGGCTTAAAATTCAATGCTCCACTGGTTTCAGACAGTTTATTGTTTCTGGAGACAAAGTGACTAAATTGTGGCTGTCAATTTCGACCATTTTGTTCTTTAAAAACCAGTACATTGCATTAAAAATTAATGTTTACAAAATAACTTTGTAAATTAAAATATTAATTAATGATTTTTATTACTGTTTTTGGTTAAATAGAAAGCTATGCAATTATGAAAACATACTTCGTTTAAAACCGTTTAATTTTAATTAAGTGTTTTCAGTGACAGGATAATTATTATTTATGCATTTATTTTGTTTAATTATTTTCCATTGTTATTTAACCTCCACACATCTTAGCTCAGATTGAGCAAGATTGCTTCTCATCGGATGATCAGAGGTGTTCCAGCTATAACCTTACCATTTAAAAAAATTTTTTCATTGTAAATTATCATCACCATCATCACCATCATGATCGTCATCAACACCATAACCATCGATGTCATCTTCGTCACTTCCATCATCATTGTCATCATCATCATTATTATCATGATTGTCATTGTTGTCATCGCCATCATCATCATCAAGACCATCACCATTGTTGTTGTCATCGCCACCACCGCCGCCATTATATATATATAATCACCATCATCAGTTAACATCCTTCTTTCTATTAGGTCATCCCATAAATAATGTTTTTTTTATACTTCTTATTTTTATTTTTCCAAATTCAAATAAACGAAGTTCTTTTTTAATCTGAAATATACTCTCCTTCGTTTTATACAATGTTCTTCCATTTATTTGGTAGACTTGTAAGGCCCTTCTTCCAAAATTCCCTTGTACATCATCATCGTTCATCATCGTTTAAATGTCCGCCTTCCATGCTAGCATGGGTTGGACGATTTGACTGAGGACTGGTGAAACCGGATGGCAACACCAGGCTCCAATCTAATTTGACAGAGTTTCTACAGCTGGATGCCCTTCCTAACGCCAACCACTCAGAGAGTGTAGTGGGTGCTTTTACGTGTCACCCGCACGAAAACGGCCACGCTCAAAATGGTGTCTTTTATGTGCCACCCGCACAAGAGCCGTAATGTAAAATACTCCTCCAGTACTGTTCTGACTTTGTCTGCAGAATTCATATTTTTTCTGTCCAAATGACTTTGAAGACTACGGAATAAATAATAATCAGATGGGGCCATGTCCAGCAAATATGGTGGGTGGGGCATTATTTCCTCTTCAAACTGCTCCAGCCTTTGAAATATCATCCTCACTGTGTGTGGCTGAGCATTATCCTGATGGAAGAACACCTTTCATCTTGAAACCAAAGATGGTTGTTTTTCTTCTAGCATTGCTCACAGTAGATCTCCCTTGTTATTGTTTGGTTTGGGTTGAGGCTCGTCTTCTAGGTTTTAGTTTCCAGCTTGGAATTCCTGGAACCGCCTTTGACACTTGCTTATGCTATTTGTCCAATCCCCATATACTGCATTAATATTCCTCACATTTTCCATTGCGTTGTTGCCTTTATTGAACTCATAAAGCAAAATATACAAAATATGCTCCTTTGTCACTTCCATTACAGCTTTGAAAAAATAAAACTGCACTTGTCAAAACTCGCACTAAGAATAAGTACCAAATAAAATTACTACCTGGTTTTATAGCAAATTGATGCAGGTAGTTTATCCCATCCTCCTCTGTCTTTTATTTCATGCAATTGAGAAAAACCACATTATTTATGGGATGACCTAATATATTGGCTTGTGTTGAGCAGTTTGATAAAAACATATAAGCTAGAGGGTTCTGCCAGGTTCCATATCTGCTTTGGCATTGAATTCTACAGCTGGATGCCTTTCCTAACACCAACCACCTAACAGAGTGTACTGGGTGTTTTTTATATGACTTCAGCAACCGTCAGGTACATGGCAATGTACCTGCAAGCTAAGACCCCCACCCCACCCCCAATTGAGCAGGGTATAGAATGGAGGGAGATGAAACTAGGATACAGAGAGAGAGAGAAAGAGAGAGAGAGAGAGAGAGAGAGAGAGAGAGAGAGAGTCAAGGGGTAGCTGTCTGGTTGAGGAGGTGAATACATGGTTTGGCCACCTAGAAAGTGAGAGAGAAATAAAAGAAATTTGAGGTCCAGGTACAATATAAGACAGAATAGAAGAGAAGAGGGGAAAAGTGTATGGGTAGGTAAGTGCATTCAGATAAGATAGTGTGGCAGATGATTGGAAATAGGGAATGAGATGGAGGCAGCTGATATCAGTTCAGTGTAAGGAGAAGTGAAGAAGATGGAGTAAAATATATATATATATATATATATATATATATATATATATAATTGAGACAAGAGTAAAATATTAGTTATAGAATAAAAACGCTGGGTTAAAGACGTTAACGTTTTTATTCTATAACTAATATTTTACTCTTGTCTCAATTATTCTGGGCACTTCTCCTTCCAACCCTGTATAAAATCTATTAGTTTGCTAATAAGAAACCATTAATATTACAGACACACACACACACACACACACACACACACACATATATATATATATATATATATATATATATATATATATATATATATATATATATATATATATATATATATATAAATAATACAACGGCTATATAAGCATATATACACACATATATGTACATACTTACATCTACATGTGTATATAGATGCATATTCGGGTACAGGACATTAGAAAAATGAACTACAGACAACGGAATGAACACATAGAAAAACAAATACCCACTTGGATTAATTCTTCATCAGCTGCCTCTATTCTAAACTAACTTTATATATATATATATATATATATATATATATATATATATACATATATGCATATATATAAATATTTGTATTTACCAGTGCCTAAATATAAATATGTGTATGTATGTTCATCTCTAAATGCTGGGTGTTGTTTCATCAAGTAGGTTGCCAACTTAATTAATCCAAATATGACCATCATCTGAAGAATGACCACCCATCAATCATTAATTGGCAGAATTTAGATGAATCATTCTCTGTTTAACCTTAAATTAATGAAGCTTGGCAATATTTATATTATTAATTTCTGCTAATATCTATAGCTAACATACATACATCAGACCTAATTATCATTCCAAATAGCACTATCAATCACAGAAAACAATTTATTAGAGATTATACAAAGCTAAGATAAACTCGAATGTAGCACTGTCTGATGAAGGCCAGCAGCCTGAAACTACATATTATATTTTTGTATTCTTTATTATTTTATTATTATATTTGTTTCAGTGATTTGACTGCAGCCATGCTGGAGCACTGCCTTGAAGGGCTTAGTTGAACACATTTATCCAAGAACTTCTTTTTTAAGCCTAGTAATTATTCTATCGGTTTCTTTTGCCAAACCACTAGGTTATGGGAACATAAACACACCAACACCAGTTGTCAAGCAATGATGGGAGAACAAACACAAAGACATACACACACAGGCACACACATACACAGACACACACACATATACATGTATGAGTGGGTAGTTGGCATTAGGAAGGGCATCCAGCCATAGAAAACCATCCCAAATCAGAATGGAGTCTGGTGCAGCCTTCCAGCTTACCAGCCCTGGTCAAACCATCCAACCCATGTCAGCATGGACAACAGATATTAATTGATGATGATGATATATACGATGGGATTCTTTCAGTTTCCATCTACCAGATCTACTCATAAGGCTTTAGTTAGTCCAAGGCTATAGTTGAAGACATTTTCCCCAGGTACCATGCAGTGGATTGAACCCAGAACTAGGTGGTTGGAAAGCAAGTTTCTTACCCCATAGCCACACTTGCACCTAGGAATAATACTTTTACAATAAGACGGGTGACAGTGACTTCGAAGTTTCAGTCTGATGGCAAATACTCTGAACGTTCAGTCCTATGCCACAAGCCTACACCCACATGCCAGGTTACATACACATACGCACACAGAGATATACATGCACACACATACACACAAGCGTATTGGCAAAATCACATGTAGACACATGCATGTGTGGATGCATGAATCAACTAAATTATTCAAAACAACTAACAAAATGGAGAAAATGTAAAGTTAATGCCTTCAACATGTTATGCATGTCATGTGATATGATGCACACTGAACATGTATAGACATGTGGGCATGCACACACACACACACACACACTCACTTTGGCTATTGTCCCTTAGGTTCGTTCAGATACCATCCAGACAGCAAAGCACCAACAGATTCCTGTTGAGCCATGCAGTTCAAGAAATACCAAATTCAAGATTGAGCTTCTTTTGGCCTCGTCAATGGTAGATACCTGACTGCTAGAAATAGGAGTAACTGCTTGGCTAGCAATATACATAGAAATACAGAGCCCTGGCAGGCTTTAGTAATATCAATGCATTGATGATGACAATGACAGTGATGAGAATGACGGTCTTAATGATGACGATGACGATGACGATTTGACGATGATAATGATGACAATGGTAAGAATGACGATAGAGATTATGATGATTTGTCGTTAAGATTTCAGATATCCAATTTTCAAAATAACTTTTTTTTTTCTGTTTTCTTTAAAGAATAGCTGTTTCGATACCAATTCCACCTGAGACATCAATTCCTCTAGCTTTATGATGCAAGAAATCGCCTGATTTTGAATTATCCATGTTGAAATTTTAAAGCATTCCATCTTAGTTTTATGTAAGAACCTATAGTTCAATCATGTTCCACACACCCAAATAATCCAGAAAGATCTGGAAAAAATTTAATTTGCTAAGTGCATCCAAATTCTTGATTGCTTTCAAAATTAATACAATCAGAAAAGCAGAATATTACATTAGGAATATGGTCACAGAAGGATTTAAACTATAGGATTATTGTTCTGTTGTGCACCACTAAATCTTATTACTTCAGCCCAACATGTCCATCCATCAAAAAATCTGGTGCCTCAGTTTTTACTGCTTTTGTTTGCTTTATTGTTTGTAGAAACTACTAGGTGCAGCCATGGCAGTCTGGTTAGAAGCTTGCTTCCCAACCACATGGCTCTGGGTTCAGTCCCACAGTGTCGCACCTTGGTCAAGTGTCTTCTACTATAGCCCCGGGTCGACCAAAGCCTTGTGAATGGATTTGGTAGAAGGAAACTGAAAGAAGCTTGTCATATATATATATGTATATATTTATGTGTATGTGGTCACCGCGCCTGTGGAGCACTAACAGCACTGTCAAGCGTGTTCATTGCCAGAGCAGCTGTCTGGCTTCCGTGCTAGTGGCAGTAAATGGCACCATTTGAGCGTAATCGTTACCAGCGTTGCCTTGTAGCACTTGTGCTAGTGGCACGCTAGAAAATCATTCGAGCGAGGTTGTTGCCAGTGCTGCTGGACTAGCTCCTGTGCAGGTGGCACATAAAAAACACCTTTTGAGCGTGGCTGTTGCCGGTCCTTTGTGACTGGATCTCGTGCCTTCATATATATATATATATATAGAGAGAGAGATAGACAGATAGATAGATAGATAGAGAGATAGATAGATAGACATAATGTGTATGTGTTTGTGTGTCAGTTTGAATGTAAGTGCATGACTCTGTTGTTAGAACATCAGGCTTACAATCATGAGGTGGTGAGATCAATTCCTAGACTGGGCTGTATTGTGTTGCTGTACAAGACACTTTATTTCTCATTGCTCCAGTTCACTCAGGTGTAGAAATGAGTTACAATGTCACAGGTGTCAAGCTGTATTCACCTTTGCCTTTCCCTTGGATAACATCAGTGGTGTGGAGAGAGGAGGGTGGTATGCATGGGCGACTGCCGGTCTCCCACAAACAACCTTGCCTGGACTTGTGCCACAGAGGGGAACTGTGAGCTTCCTTACAATTTCGATCTATGAAATTCACCAGAGCTATAGTAGAGGCCACTTGACCAAGTTGCCACACAGTGGGACTGAACCCAAAACCACAGAGTTGCAAAGCAAGCTTCTTAACCACACAGCCAAACCTGCACCTACATATATCCAAATTATTTTACTAATTTTCTTTTTTGTTTAAAATATCTTTCTTCTTTCATCAGAGTGTTAATTCTCAGTACAAAACTGCCTGTTTCGAAAATGCTTTAATTAAATGTAACTTTGGCATCTATAAAAAATAACTACCTTTAGTTTCTCTTTGTCTTCTTTTAGAAAAAAAATTAGAATTTCATTGGTTACCTTGTCTTTGTTTGGTTGAACTAAACATTGTTTAACCATGTTTATCTCTCCTCAATACAACTTATCCAGCTTCTATCTTGATTAAAATTAAATCACGATAGAAGCTGATTTTGTTAATATTTGTCCTTGCTTCACCATCTTCAAACAATAACTTGTGAGAAACAATTTAAAAACTGTCAATTATCTTTTATCTTTTCCTTGTTTCCAACATTGAATGTTTTTGAATGCTGTAGTTCATGTATTCACTTGACAAAAATAGTTCTTGCCTAATGAAGTAATGTCTCCATTAATCAATTAAGAAATTCGTTGGAAACAGCTGTAGTGAATTGATACAATATCCATCTGTTGTTATTTATTCCTCTATTATTCACCTCTTTTGGAACCTGCTCCTTGCGTAGATCCGAAGTATATTATGGATTGTGCATTTAGTACAATGTGTGTTTCTTGATTAGCCCCAGGGCTGTTGATATACTCAGTCGGGTACAGCTAATCGTATATATAACCTAAATAGCTTCCTGCCTGTAATTTGGTATCTACGTATGTATTCCCCTATTTTTGTTGAGTGCACCTTTTACTTTTCAACCCGATCCGGTGCCTTATCATTTAAGTACCTGATTCACTTGAATCCTAATCTATTACATATATCATCATCATCATCATCATCATCATCATCATTTAACGTCCACCTTCCATGCTAGCATGGGTTGGACGATTTGACTGAGGACTGGTGAAACCAGATGGCTGCACCAGGCTCCAATCTGATCTGGCAGAGTTTCTACAGCTGGATGCTCTTCCTAACGCCAACCACTCTGAGAGTGTAGTGGGTACTTTTTACATGCTACCGGCACGAACGTGCCACATGGTTTGGAAGCCTTAAGTGGTGATGTCTACAAAGCTGAAGCAATTCAAATATGCTGCAAACATATTCAAACCCATAAGAAAGCCACTCACTGCATTTTGTGATACAGCAAAAAGTTTAGCATACTGCATATGGTAACAAGTTTGTATATACATACACACACATATATATATATATATATATATATATATATATATATATATATATATATATATATATATATATCTGTGATGGTTTTTGGTAAGCAGCATCAATTTTTACAATTCCCTAAATAATAACGATGTTGTCTTATAAGCTCAGAGCTTATATGTGATCACTGTGCAATGATGAGAGAAAATAGTCTAATAGTAGGATATATAAGCCCTGCGTTTTTCTGTTGAAGGCTTATATTAGACTATTTTCTTTAGTCATTGCATGGCGATCGCTTATAAGCTTTGAGCTTATGAAATACCATTACATATATATATATATATATATATACATATATATATATATATACATATATATATATATATATACATATATATATATATATATACATATATATATACATATATATATATATATATATATATATATATATATATATATATATATATATATATACATATATATATATATATATATACATATATATATATATATATACATATATATATATATATATATATATATATATATATACATATATATATATATATATATATATATATATATATACATATATATATATATATATATATATATTACTAGTTATCGCCAAGCCAACATGGCAGTCCCAAAATTAGGACGAAAGCTGCCGTGAATTAGCTCCAAGAAGCCATCGCCTCTAGCTAGCTATGTGACACACGAAACCTGTGTCCTTTATAACCCTCGAACAGGGGAGGTCAGCAGTGTCCCCCTGCTGGTTTGGCATCTGCAGACTAGACTAGTTTCAGGGTGTTGCCCCTTGTCAATGCAGAGTAGCCAAGCCTTAGCCAGGCGGCGCTGCTGACTATCTGCTCGAAGGTTATTTATCTAATTTCAGTGGAATCTATCCACTGGTTTTCAGAAATAGAGTTATTAATATTTCTAAGTCTCTCTAAAGGAGACTACGGCAGCGGTACTGGAAATTACTAGTTATCGCCAAGCCAACATGGCAGTCCCAAAATTAGGACGAAAGCTGCCGTGAATTAGCTCCAAGAAGCCATCGCCTCTAGCTAGCTATGTGACACACGAAACCTGTGTCCTTTATATGGCTTTATATGGCTTCTTGGAGCTAATTCACGGCAGCTTTCGTCCTAATTTTGGGACTGCCATGTTGGCTTGGCGATAACTAGTAATTTCCAGTACCGCTGCCGTAGTCTCCTTTAGAGAGACTTAGAAATATTAATAACTCTATTTCTGAAAACCAGTGGATAGATTCCACTGAAATTAGATAAATAACCTTCGAGCAGATAGTCAGCAGCGCCGCCTGGCTAAGGCTTGGCTACTCTGCATTGACAAGGGGCAACACCCTGAAACTAGTCTAGTCTGCAGATGCCAAACCAGCAGGGGGACACTGCTGACCTCCCCTGTTCGAGGGTTATAAAGGACACAGGTTTCGTGTGTCACATAGCTAGCTAGAGGCGATGGCTTCTTGGAGCTAATTCACGGCAGCTTTCGTCCTAATTTTGGGACTGCCATGTTGGCTTGGCGATAACTAGTAATTTCCAGTACCGCTGCCGTAGTCTCCTTTAGAGAGACTTAGAAATATTAATAACTCTATTTCTGAAAACCAGTGGATAGATTCCACTGAAATTAGATAAATAACCTTCGAGCAGATAGTCAGCAGCGCCGCCTGGCTAAGGCTTGGCTACTCTGCATTGACAAGGGGCAACACCCTGAAACTAGTCTAGTCTGCAGATGCCAAACCAGCAGGGGGACACTGCTGACCTCCCCTGTTCGAGGGTTATAAAGGACACAGGTTTCGTGTGTCACATAGCTAGCTAGAGGCGATGGCTTCTTGGAGCTAATTCACGGCAGCTTTCGTCCTAATTTTGGGACTGCCATGTTGGCTTGGCGATAACTAGTAATTTCCAGTACCGCTGCCGTAGTCTCCTTTAGAGAGACTTAGAAATATTAATAACTATATATATATATATATATATATATATATATATATATATATATAATAAGGTTCAAGAAAAATACGGCAGCCCATTCTCCCTATACATAGAAAATAACTGGAAGAGGCATCTGGATGACTGTTTCATTCTGTGGCATGAGAATATAGAGAGACTTAAAGAATTTCAAGCGCTTATAAATGAACTTGACGTAAACATTCAATTCACGATAGAATATAGCCACCAACAACTTCCCTTCCTCGACATCCTTATTAAGAAATCTAACAACTTAATAGAAACAGATATATACTATAAACCCAGGGACTCAAAGCAATATCTACTGTCCAACTCATGCCACTCCAGAATGAACATCCCCTTCAACCTAGCAAAAAGGATATGTACTATAGTTTCTAAGGCAACCACCAGGGATACTCGACTACATGAACTAAAGGATACTCTCACCACCAGGAACTACCCATCTACACTAATTGACACATGCTTTCAATGAGCCCTTCAACTCAGCATCCACAAACTCAGACATCTCGAATTAAAGAAGGTCCTACAACCAAAAGCCCTACCATACATTTCCACATACAACCCTCTTAACAGTGAAGCCTTTGACACCATACTTCAAAACATTCCCCTGCTAAAAAAGGACCACAGAATGAACTTAATCCTCCAAACACAAACCATTATAAAAAGCAAGAGACAGCCGAAATCTATGAAAAGTCTCCTAACACAAGCTCGAATACCCTCAACAAAATACACTGAAGCCGTCAGTAAAAAAATCCGGTAGACCCAACTGCGGAATTTGCATCAATCTAATTGAGGGATCAGAGTTCTCCTTCAAACAGGGACAAAATTTCAAAGTGAAAAGTAACTTCACATGTACTTCTGGAGAACCTGATATACGCACTAACCTGCTTTGGGTGTCAAGAACAATACATAGGCCAAACAAAAAACAGCCTGTGTCAACGGATGGCTCTGCACAAATCCCAAATAAAAAATCCCCAAAACAGAAAAATAGCATGCAGCCAACACATCGATATTTGTGCCAATAATAAAAATCCAAGTTTCAGAATTTTTCCCCTCTATCAATTCAGAGACGATACAACCTACAATTACTTAATCACTAAGCCATCTGCATTCACTCACACACATGCACGTGCACACACATATTTTGTGAAATATGTAGTTAAATATTTATAAAATATGTAGTTACATATTTATAAAAAGGATAACTACAGCCATCTGAAGAGCCATACAAAGAGAAAGGCTAGACATATAACTAGCCCACTCCGGCCCATCTCTGAGAGGACACCTCGCAAAGAAACCAGTAAGGGACAACAATCAATGCACATTAACAAATTGTCTCATCCGTGAAACAGATTTATGCCAACGGGTAAATGCTGTGTATAGAATACAACGTAACAAATGCAACAAGTTCTATGTGGGTAGCACAACAAGACCGTTACACGTCCGCATCAAAGAACATCTGAACACAAGAGCCTCCTCCTTCAGAAAACATCTAGACTGATACCAGAACACTGACAAAAGCATAACAGTGACAATTGAGGCCAATGAAAGAAACTTGGGTAATTTAAGAATTAAGGAAGCTTTACTCATACACAGACTGGGACCCCAAATTAACAACAGGCTGGAGATTGGTAATCAATATATTATTTAGCTACATCTGGACGTGTGTAGGTTCATTCTTAATAACATGCTCATGTATTGTTTATAACAAAAAAAAAAGAGAAGCTGCACGTATAACACATAACTTAGAAGCAGCGCCACAGATGTACCAACACACACGAGATTGAAACATAGCAGACCTCACGCACTTCTCATGAGGAATTCCGGAAGGAGATTCATGAGACCACTACTAAAACACTTCCAAAAAAAGAAAACCATTGGAAAACAGTTTATAGCAGAGACTCCATCTAAGAAGATCTGAAGAAGGAATTGTAATTCCAAAATATCATTGGACTATAGATAACCAAATTACAACAGGTATATAGTCCATTTTTTGTTTTATAGTGCATTGTTGTACCATTCTAAACTTTTTATTCTTTACAAACAATACACAATGCTTCAAGCAAACTACAATACGCTCCTATAAAAAGCTGATTGCATCTTTGCTTCATATTTCAATTCATGTCAAATGCACTCATTCACCAAATTACAACAAATGTTCAAGACTGCAGAAGCAGTTTATCCTTACAAATATAAATGTTGGCATGATATTTAGTCTTTATGAAGAGAGCTCTTGTTAAATTTTCAAAGACATACTGATGTCCTTTATATCTAACTGTAGCAGTAAATACATGTACACATGTGTATGTGTGTATGTTTGAATTTATTTTAAGAAAATTGTTTTGTTTATAAAGCTTTCTTCATGTTCTATTTCATGATGAAGGCACTCTTCAGCATTTTTTGACAAATATTCAAAGTCGCAGATGCTGCCAATTCTTACAAGTATACACATTTGCATGTTTAGTCTGTGAGAAGAGAGCCCTTGATAAATTCACTTAAAGACACTGATGTTTATACATCTCTATGCATAAAGAAATTTACACACACGTCCATATGTATGTTTATGTGTGTGTTCAAATATTTCACAATTTCAAAAATGTTTTGTTTTGCTTTTCAAAGTCTCTTTCCTGATAAAGTTTTCATAAACAAATTGTTTATGAAATAATCCTGCTGGTAAGCAATTTATATCAAAGAGCTATTTTGTTTTTGTGTTTTTTTTTCTTTATTTATTGATAATCTATTTTTATCTCGTAGTTGGGGATTACCAAGTCAATCAGAAATGAAGTAAAAAATTATTACAGCAAAAATATTAAAAAAAAACCTAGAATTCAATTGATTTAAAAATCAAAAAAGAACAAAAAAAAATGATAATAAAAGGAAGAACTACTTACTGCACAGAGTAAAGAAGGCTTTTGTAAGAAATTTACATGAATAATTCCTTGAATCTAAGCTGACAAATTTAATAAAACAAAGTCTTACCTAAAATGAAAAAAAAAAAAAAAAAGCATATGTAAGAGGTTTGTCGCAACAAAAAAACAACAATGGTATGCAAATTTATAACATCGATAACAACAAAATGATTAGAATGAATTTAAGTGTAATTTTGAACATATCTCTAAAAAAAAAATAGTTTAGCATTTTCTGTTATCAAATAAATCTTTTTTATCAAAACTTTCCAACAGTTTTCTGAACTATTTAATATTATTATTTTATTTGACAAGTTATATCCCCCCCCCACACACACACACATACATACATACATACATACATACTTGTATATACATTTCTGTACATACATGCAAACATATGTACATAATAATAACAATGATAATAATAATAATAATAATAATAATAATAATAATAATAATAGCAACAATAACAACAATAATAATAATGTGTATGCATATACATACATACATGCATAAATACATGAACATTCATGTACGCACATGCAAACATCATAATATTATGTGTATGTATATATATATACAACCATACACACACATACATACAAAATATAAACATACATACACATATGTACACATACCTTCACACATAAAAAATACGTACATGCATATGCATAAACTTCTACACGTACACACATACGAACATACATATATGCTGACAAATAAACATACATATATGCACCTAAATATATATATATATACATACAGAAAGAAGTGCATATATAATGCAGGCATCTAGATGTGTGTATTATGTAACTATGACATTATTTCACACAAAAGAATATTTCCAAAATTTTGCAATTCTTGGTCCAACCCAAGGCTGGAATAAAAGACAACTTCAATTCGGAGAGTAAACCCTGCTGGCTCTTCAATAATTTATGCAAGAGAAAAAACATCCAAAAATGTGCCAAATATGGAAACCTTTCTTCGTTGTGCGATTCAAATATTTGCTTCCTGAATAAATGGCTTTGAGGGCAGTTCTACAGTTTGACTTCGTGGTTAGGTGTATTCAGTTCATGAGTGTAAAATTGTGAGTTCAATTCCCGGCAACGCATTTTGTCCTTGAGCAAGACACTTTATTTCACATTGCTCCTGTCCACTCAGCTGGCAAAAATGAGTAGGACCTGTATTTCAAAAGGTCACATTGTGTAATGCTGAATCATCCTGAGAACTCCATTAAGGATGTGTATGTCTGTGGAGGCCTCAGCCACTTGTACATTAATTTCAAGAGCAGGCTGTTCTGTTGATTAAATCAATCGTAACCCTTGTCATCATAACTGACAGAGTGCCCCCAGCCAACTGGCTAGGGTGGTATCTTGGGCAAGTATTTTTTATTATAACCATCCAAAGTCTTGTCAGTGGATTTGGTTGACAGAAACTGAAAGATGTGTGTTGCTTGCATGCATACATACATATATAGATAGATAGATAGATAGACACACACACACACACACACACACATATATATATATACTGTCTAAGAATCCATAAGTCAGAAAAAATTGGTACTTTTATATTTGTTAATAGAGTAGGTATATTAATTGAAGTTTACAGTATTATATCCATTATGGCCTGTCTTACCAATCGGTTTTGTGTTAGGGATTTTCTATAGAGATCAGTTGCCATATTTCATTCTATACCTGCCATCTCTGAAGAGTGCAGGGATACATAATCGGGCTCTTACCTAACACTCTTCTGAAATGCTAGCACGAAACTGATTAGTAAGATTGCCCATAATGGATATATAATATCATACACTTTGATTGATATATAGACACACACACATGCATGCATGTGTGTGTGTGTGTGTGTGCATGTATGTATGCATGGTCCAAAAATGAAGGCAACACAAAGACAAACTGAAAGTAAAACAAACATGGTGTATTAGGTTAATACTCAAGGAGAACTGAAGAAGTCTTTGATGTTTCAAGCCTATGCTCTTCTTCAGAAAGGATAGATGAGAAGAGAGAAAAGATGGATTGGAAAAGAACATGACTGAGTTAAACGATCAAAGTATATTGAAGTGACAAGAATAAGAAGGCGTTGACTTGAGGTGTGGGTGACACGGGGGACAACTATGTGGAAGCTTCAACACAGTTTTCATCTACCAAATTCATTCACAAGGCATAGATTAGCATGGGACTATTGTAAAATTAATTTCCTGAAGCTGCTAGTATTGAACCCAAAAGTGTATGGTTGCAAATTGAACTGCTTAACCACATGGCCATGCTTATACTTTTAATTAAAATTATTTAACTTCTATGTAAACTTCATAGAAATTCACACACTCACGCATATATTTAAATAATAATTATAATAATCTAATTTCTATGCAGACTTCATAGGAGTCCACACACACATATAAGTATATATATATTTATATATATATATATCTATATTTCGCTGTAATTAAAATAGTTTGATATCTATGTAGATTTCCTGTTTTGTCTTTTTGCACATGCAAACCAACATTCCTTTCACCCAAACCCATCCCATTGACTTCATATTTATCCCTCAAACAAAGACAACTGACTGCAATTCACTGAGTTCATATATATACAAAAATTATTGGTTATTAAAACAATAAATTTTATTACTTTCGGTTTTCATTAACTTACATCTTACATTAATATTTCCCTTCATCTTTGTATGAATATTTTGGTAGTGTTTTAGAGCAAATAACAAAGTTGCTGTAATTATTACTTAGGTTTGTGCATATAATGGGTAGATTATGTGTGTAGCTATCACACAAATAGTTTGCATAAAATATAATATTTATTTAGCATAACATTAATTTCAACTGACATTTGTCAATGGAAGAGGGAATAAAAGTTATATTTCTCAATTTCAATAACTGAATGACATCATCGTTTTCGTCATTTAATATCTCTTTTTCTATGCTGGCATGGCTTAGATGGTTTGACTGGATCTGACAAACAAGAGGGCTATATCAAGCTCCAATGTCTGCTTTGGCATGATGTCTACAGCTGAAAAGTGGAGGCACAATGGCCCAGTGGTTAGGGCTGCGGACTCGCGGTCATAGGGTCGGGCTTTCGATTCCCAGACCGGGCGTTGTGAGTGTTTATTGAGCGAAAACACCTAAAGCTCCACGAGGCTCCAGTAAGGGATGGTGGTGAACCCTGCTGTACTCTTTCACCACAACTTTCTCTCACTCTTACTTCCTGTTTCTGTTGTGCCTGTAATTCAAAGGGTCAGCCTTGTCATACTGTGTCACGCTGAATATCCCCGAGAACTACGTTAAGGGTACACGTGTCTGTGGAGTGCTCAGCCACTTGCACGTTAATTTCACGAGCAGGCTGTTCCGTTGATCGGATCAACTGGAACCCTCGACATTGTAAGCGATGGAGTGCCAACAACAACTACAGCTGAATGACCTTTCTACCCTCAACCACTTTTCAGAATGTTCTGGGTATTTTTTTGTGGAGCCAGCTCTTGCGAGGTCACCAAGCACATGCAAGACAAGACCCTTTAAATAAGTGAAGTATCAAAACCGTTAGCATTTAGATTATTTGATCAAACACAATGCTTATTAATTCATGTTGCTTTGAATTAATTATGCATCACTTCATAATTTCCCGATTTCAATGATGTAATTTTACATTTTCAGAATGGCATTGAAGGATTGGTGTAAGAGGTTAGACCTGGTCAGTTTTAACATAAAACAAGTAGAATATTTTGGCCACATACAGCTGGTTGAAATGCTAAAGGGTTAAGGATGTGAAAGTAGGACATAAAGACATGAACATGTGTCTTGCTAAACAGGTGAATACACAACTTCTCCAGCTAGCTGATTTTTTTTAGCAGTATAATAGTTTCACTTTTCATTACACTATATTGTTTCACTTTTATTCTTACTGTGTATATGGGTGTGTGTTTGTTTCTTCTATGCATGGCCAAACCTCTGAATCAATCTGTACCAAATTTGGCTGTCAGGAAATTACGTCGGTTTTGTTTTTCTGCTTTAAAGGTAAACAATTGTGAAACGCTTTTTAATTGTGATAATGAAACAAGAGGTTTAAAAAAAAAGAAACAGTAAGGTTTTTAAATAACAAAATGTCTTCATACGGACACACGCACTGTAGGATATCTTTCAATTTATACGATAAACTTTATAAAATTTAAAGTTCAATATTCCCGTGACATAAGTTAGAGATATCGACATGAGTTATTCAAATAATTGTTCATGGAATGGACCTAATAAAATCATAGCTAGGGTACACTCGATATTTAATATTTAAATCTGATGTGACCATTTCTACTTGGATATTGGTCCAACCTCAGATTTGAAATCGAATCTACAAGTTCCTCTTAGCCATATGGCCTATTGTTCTGCACGGCCTAACCACTGGATCAATCTGTACCAAATTTGACATGAAGGTTTTTCATTACTTGGGGAAGGTTCTAGGAGGTGGGGGTCACTAAGTTTTTAACTTTTTTTCAAAAACAGAAATATGTTTTACATACCTGTCGTATACGTCAGTTTTATTTTTTTCGCTTTAAAGGTAAACGATTCTGATAGAAGCAAACAAGATATTGAATAATTCTCCATCATACGACTATGACCCCACCTCTTTTTTTTAAAGTAAAAATAAACGCAGTGTTAAAAACTTTAATCCCTTACATGTTGAAAAAAGGAAATGTTTTCTCCCCAAAGAAATCAAGGTAACTAGTTTTGCTTTTTATTTTGTGGTATAAATGAGAGAATGGGTATAATTCTATTGGAAACGTAACTTAACAATTTACTGTTGACATCAAACATGTAACGACCACAAAAACACAATAATGTTTTTAATTATCTTTTTGCTTTTATTTCCATGTTCTCTGTAGCAAAGATTTTTGCAAGAATTCCGTTTGAAATGTTAAAAGGAATTTTGAAGTGATAATGAAGCAAGCGGTTGAGTCCTTACCTCCAAAATTTGTTTTTCTAGGGAAATATAAGGGTAACGATCTCTTCATTCCACGGACCCCATTAATCCCATCTGACCTCCCCTATGACCTCCAGTTCCCAGTGAAACAAAGTTTTGCCATGTCCATAAATAAATCTCAAGCACAATCTCTCAACGTTGTTGGACTTAACCTTGCTTCTCCTTGCTTCTCCTTGCTTCTCTCGTGGGCAATTATATGCAAGATATTCGCGAGTTGGAAGTCCCAAAACTATTTTTCATTGTACACCAATTAAAGGACATACTGAAAACATTGTATATTTAGAAGTTCTACAAAATTAAATTGTGACTGATTTCAGGATTTGTTTTAATAACTTTGTTTATACTCACATTATCTAATAGAATTTTTCTGAAAATATCTTTTTTGCCAGAATATATTTATTTCCTTTAACATTCTTTAACTTTCCAAGCAACACCAGGTACTTAGGCTAGCTATATGTGTGTGTGTGTGTGTACACACAAGAGTGGCGGGTGCTGGAAAGTTCCAGGCTTCAAGGATATCACAAAAGGCCTGATTAGAGACCCAGCTTTCTGAGTTCTTTGACAGGGCTTAAAAAATCTGAAGGACCATTGCAATAAATGTGTGAATCTGAGATGGGAATATGTTCAATAAAATCATAACTAACTGATCGTTCTGTATTTTCTTTTACCCAAAACCAGGAACTTTTCAGCACTCCCTCGTGTATATGTGAATGGTGGGGTGATATGGTCATAAAGGACATGCATGTGTGTGTGTGTTTGTGTGTGTGTGTGTGTGTGTGTGTGTGTGTGTGTGTGTGTGCATATATATATGGTATGTGTGTTTGTGTCTGTGCTTGGAGCATAGACATCAAATGATAAGGATGATATATATGTTTATAAACACTGGTGTGTATATTTCAATGTAGTTTGTATCTTTCTGAATCATTTTTTTTTTTACAAAACATCACAGACATACATATTCTTCATCAATCCAACATATTGCATCTTAAGGTATAAGTCTCCACTCTTGTCTCCCGTGGCTTCCATTGTGAAACACCTATTGCCAATAAATAAACATAACTATTGATATATTTTCTATTCAGATCAGGAAATCTACTTAAAATATCGATTGATTTTTGGCAATGCTCAATTTTTTATTATTTCTCTCAAAGATTATTTTAAATTTGAATCTAAAGAGAAAAATATACAACAAACACATGTTTATTCTATTTAAATAAAACATGTTTTTAGTGTGAATATGCTTTTTTCCCCCTCAATTTTCTTTTTTTTTTTTTTTTACAATTATTATTACTATTATGCTATCAATTCTTGAACAAATGAACCGTCTTGGAAATTGGTCCGTTCTTCAGCGCTGTCAAATATAACATGATATTTTTATTGTGTAGCTAAAGCTGAATCTATTTATTATTATTCTGTCTGTTGGCGCATTTGGTTTGGAAATTAAATATGATGTATGAGAGAATGGAATTAGCCAAAGAATTAAGATAGGAAATAGACTACTGCTAGTACTACTACTATTATTGCTACTGCTGCTCTTCTACTACTATCACTATCACCACCACCATTACTACTACAACTACTACTACTACTACTACTAACAACAACAACATCACCATCACTATTGGCACTCTGTCAATTACGATAATGAGGGCTCCACACTTGCACACATTCCTTCTGGCTAAACACCACTAAAAGGACTTTGGGTGACCAGTGGTTTTGGTAAATATCCAAATTCTAGATGTTGCCCCAAGATGTTGCCTTGTGGAATTGAACTTGCTTTAGACATGACCTTTGTAACTGTGCAACTATAATTCCACCTAGCCATATAAATCACTGAAAATATCTACCTTCTATTTTTTACTTGTTTTAGTCATTAGACTGTGGCCATGCTGAGGCACCACGAAGAAGGTTTAGCTGAATAAGTAGACTCTAGGACTTATTAATTCTTTTTAAAACTTGGTACTTATGCTATCAATCTCTTTTCCTGGACTGCTAAGTTAAGGCAGTGCTCCACAGCCAGTATACCAAAGCACACTAGTGTGCTATGAGGTGATGCTAGGTGTGCCACAGTGTAAACTGAATATAATATTTTTCCAGTTCTATATTTAAGAGATGAGGAATTATGTACATTATTTACATTATGTACATTATTCATAATTGACGGATATTTAACCTCATCTTGTTCGTTTTTAACACAACGTTTCGGCTGATATACCCTCCAGCCTTCATCAGGTATCTTGGGGAAATTTTAAAGCTGGGTTCTCATTCCTAAGGAATTTTTTGATGTTGTTGTTATTATTATTAGTAGTAGTAGTAGTATTCAGGTCACTGCTTGGGATCGAACTCGGAATATTGGGGCTAGTAGTCTATGCTCTTAACCACTATGCCATGTTCCTGTGGGCAGATGGCGTAGTGGTTAAGAGCATGAGTTACTAACTCCAAGATTCCGAGTTCGATTCCAGGTAGTGACCTTAATAATAATAATAATAATAATAGCAACATCAAAAAGTACCTTAGGAATGAGAGCCCAAGTTCAAAATTTTCCCAAGACACCTGATGAAGGCTGGAGGGCATATAAGCCGAAACGTTGTGTTAACAACAAACATGGTGAGGACAAATATCTATCAAATATAAATAAGGTAAATAATGTATAATATTTTTCCCTATACTTCTAATTATATTTTTAGTTCAGGTGTGCCGCCAGATTTTGAAAAGAAGACAAGTGTATTTGCAAGGGAAGAAAGGTTGTGGAGCAATGAGTTAAGGGGATGGAAACACACCAACACCAGTTGTCAAGTGGTGTTGGGGGACAAACACAGACACACACTCACACATTATCATCATTATCCTTTAAAGTTCATTTTCCACACTGGCATGGCTCAGACGGTTTGACAGGAGCAGGCAAGCTGGGGAACTGCACCACGTTTCAGTCTGATTTCACTTGGTTTCTATTGCCGGATGCCCTTCCTAACACCAACCACTTTACAGCATGTGCTGGGGGATTTTAACATGGCACTAGCACAAGTGCTTTCATATGGTGCCAAATGCTCTTTAAGTGGCACCAGCAAAGGACTCTTGCAGGACAATCTTCTTCACCAAGGGGCCTCCACACTTTTGCTGTTCAGGATGGATCATCATACATATATATATATCTATGTATGTTGGTTCCCTGATGATGAATTTATGTGCAATTCCAGCACCTCTTACTTGTTTGGAGTAGTGTGCACATATATTTTGAAACATATGTAGGAATTAAAGGAACTTATTGGTTATATGCGTTTTGATCCATTTATTATTATTCTTCATATCTACTCAAAATACATCACATTAACATGGTATTTTAACCTATTAACTGGGTATGATATCCCAGTATTCGTGTAATTTTTGCTACCCTGGTAACTATTAACATATTTTCATTATCAAAGTTTTTTCAACTGAGATAATATTAATATATACATAAATTAATATATATATCTATATACTTCACTTTATGACAACTCGCTTTACAAGACCCTAGGTTTACAAAAGTTTCAACTACACTAACAAATGCTTCTGCGTGTTACTGAAAAGTGTATAGAAAGCGAAAACAGCTTCTTCTAAGCAAACAACTGTAGACTTGTTTTTTCTACAAGTCCATCTATGAGTGTTTATGAATCAGCAATTGTGTCTACAAGTAATGGTGTATGAGTCTAGTGCAAGTGAGAGTGATTCAGAAAACGATTATAATATTTTTTTTATTCTAAATGATGTTGACATTCTTTTTACATAAAATATTCTTTACATTCTACTCTTGTTTCATTGCCATTCATTTACGAGTTTTTTTAGTTTACGAGCTGTCTTCAGGAACAAATTAACTCATATATTGCAGAATTACATATATATATATATATATATATATCATCATCATCGTCATCATCGTTTAACGTCCGCTTTTCATGCTAGCATGGGTTGGACGATTTGACGGAGGACTGGTGAACCAGATGGCTGCACCAGGCTCCAATCTTCCAAACGCCAACCACTACGAGAGTGTAGTGGGTGCTTTTACGTGCCACCGGGGCAAGTCAGGCGGTATTGGCAATGGCTATGCTCAAAATGGTGTTTTTTACATGCCAACTGCACAGAAGCCAGTCCAGCGGCACTGGCAATGACCTCACTCGAATGTTTTTTCACGTGTCACCAGCACAAGTGCCAGTATGGCGACGCTGGTAACGATCACGCTCAAATGGTGCTATTTATGTGCCACTATCACACTTTATTGCAGGTCAAATTTTTGTTGATATTTTGAATATCAAACATTGTACGTATGTGAAACTTGATCCATTGAAAGATCCTAGGTAGTTACATATGGAGGCGCAATGGCCTAGTGGTTAGGGCAGCGGACTCGCGGTCATAGGATCGCGGTTTCGATTCCCAGACCAGGCGTTGTGAGTGTTTATTGAGCGAAAATACCTAAAGCTCCACGAGGCTCCGGCAGGGGATGGTGGCGAACCCTGCTGTACTCTTTTACCACAACTTTCTCTCACTCTTACTTCCTGTTTCTGTTGTGCCTGTAATTCAAAGGGTCAGCCTTGTCACACTGTGCCACGCTGAATATCCCCGAGAACTACGTTAAGGGTACATGTGTCTGTGGAGTGCTCAGCCACTTGCACGTTAATTTCACGAGCAGGCTGTTCCATTGATCGGATAAACTGGAACCCTGAACGTCGTAAGTGATGGAGTGCCAACAACAACAACAACAACAAC
>NC_142954.1:20642646-20660146 GCF_046866305.1 Octopus bimaculoides | reverse complement strand
CAACCCATGCTAGCATGGAGAGCGGACGTTAAACGATAATGATGATGATGATGATGAAGGCAGTGAGTTGGCAGAACTGTTTGCACACTGAACAAAAGGCCTACCAGCATCTCATCCTGTTCTTTACATTCTGATTTCAAAATCTACAGAGGTCAGCTTCGCCATTCATCCTTTCAGGGTTGATAAAATAAGTACCAGTTGAGCACCAGAGGTCAATGTAATCGACTTACTCCCTCCCCAAAACTTTCTGGCTTAGTGCCGACATTCAAAACCATTATTATTATCTTAAGGTAAATCTAAGACGTCCCAAAGTAAAGAAGTCTCAAATTTAACTATTCCAAATAAAATGCCCAGGTTAAAGATCAATGGAATTAAATATTTTCCATAATTTTCTCCGACTTCAACCTTTCACATCTCACCTTATTGGATTTCAATATCTCCATACAATATCAACTTTGACTATGAATAACATTATTTCACAGTTGAACCCAATATGGAAACAAATATAGATTTCAGTTCTGAGTAAATTAGAATTTCCTTTGGAGCTGTCAAAGAGGGGGGATTGGAAGCATGTCTTTGGAAAATGCAAGGAATCCAGTTTAAAATTCATTGACTATAGATTAATTATGTCTGCATTTGGGATTCAGTTTGGGTAATATAATATATTATGTGTGTGTATGTGTGTGAATGAGTGAGAAAGAGAGAGAGAGAGAGAGTGCATGTATGCATGAGATAGAATGGGGTATGTTTGTCTGAAAGATAGAGGGAGAGAGAGAAAGAAAGTGTGCACTTGTGAGAGAGAGAGAGAGAGAGTGTGTGTATGTGAGAGAGAGAGAGAGAGAGTGTGTGTATGTGAGAGAGAGAGAGTGTGTGTGTATGTGAGAGAGAGAGTGTGTGTGTATGTGAGAGAGAGTGTATATGTATATTTAATAGAGAGAGAGAGAAAGAAAGAGTGTGTGTGTGTATTTGTGTATGTGAGCGAGAGAAACTGTGTGTGTGCATATTTATAGTCAGATATGGCTGTGTCATTTAAGAAGTTTATTGTTTCCCAGCCACATGGCTTTGGAGTCAACCCCACCGTACAGCACTTGAGCAAGTGTCTTCAGTTGCAGGCCTGCATAGACCAAAACCTTGTGAATGAATTCGGTACATAGAAACTGAAAGGAAGCCAACATACATGTGTATATATGTATGAATGTATGTATGTATGTATGTATGTATGTACGTATGTATGTATAGGCGTAGGAGTGGCTGTGTGGTATATAAAAGAGTAAAAGAGTATGTGTGTATGTATGTATGGATGTATAGTTGAATATAAATATAAGAGACTCTAAGGTTGAAACACTAAAGAGTGAAAAAAGAAAAACAGTTGGAATATATGGTATTCTCTCTCTCATCACAAACCTAAGTTTGTTTCTCTAAAAAGAAAAAAACTAAACATGTAATATGTAAACTTAGGGTTATATGCAAATAGCTTATCCAGTGCAGTTCTCAGCACTGTAACAGAATAAAGTAGGAGAGAAGAGAGGCTCATTCATTGGTTGTTAGGTGCACTACTGTATGTATTAGTGTTGTACTGTAAAGCATCAACATAGAGCTACATATCATGCAGATGAAGCAGATGCTTCTCACGGTGTTTGTATTTAGCATTCAGCTCAGGAAGGCTGACAAGTGAGCTCACTCTAAAAACAGTATAAGCCAACTCAGCCGAGCAGAAGCTCTGTAACTCTTGTAAAGCAGTGACTTAGAATCATGAGAGATATTCCATTCATATCTGACAACTTTGATACCTTTTACTTGTTTTTTTGTTTTTGTCTTTTCACATGATAAAACAAGATAAGTTATGGTGATGATCATGATTATGATAGTGAAAGATATACAGAGTTGTTGTGATGATAAACAAGATATATTTAAAGAACAAGTAATATAACTAAGTACATACACACATACATATACATACATATCTATATATATGCATATATATACATTTATACATTTACATACACAAGCACACACATATATATATATATATATATATATATATATATATATATATATTCATAAAAATAATTTCTTTTTTTTTTTAGTGATATCTATATTTTATAAAAATATTTATTCTCCAATTTTAGATCAGATTTTGAATAATAATTTATCCTAAGGAAATTTTTTCTCTCAAATAACAAAATTGTATTTATGTTTTTTTTTCTCTGAAATATTGCTTATAAATTTGTGATAACTCAAAAAAAATAAATAAATAAAAGAAAAATTTGAATTATATGAGTTGAGTCGGTGGCATTTATGTTGATTCTAAATTTTTCTGCTTTCAACTTTTCTGTTATGGGTAAAACATATCAGGTCTCCAATTTTGGCACAAGGCCAGCAATTTGGGGGAGAGTATAAATCTTTTACATCGACCCCAGTACTCAACTGGTACTTGTTTTATCAACCATGAAAGAATGTCAGGCAAACTTGACTTTGGTGGAGTTTGGACTTAGAACATAATGACTGACAAAATGCCTCAAAAACATTTTGCCAGATGCTGTAACAATTTCGTCAACTCACCACCTTCATTAGTAAAACATATTTAATTTCATGTCAAGCTGAGAAAAATCTCTGTCATCCATCCATACAAGCTTGTCTTGTGCCAGTGTTGCATAAATGCACCGATGCCAGTGGCACATAAGAAGCACCCAAGATACTCTGAAAAGTGGTTGGTGCTAGAAGGGGCATCCAACCATATGTCTGCATTTGTTACTACTAGCACAACAGATAATTGGAATCTGGACAGCTCCCTGGCTGGCCAGCTCCAGTCAAACTGTCCAACAAAAGCCAAGCATGGAAAACAGATGATGATGATGATGATGATGATATTATGATGAGAGTGGAAACCCTAAAACTAGGAAAAATAACTTGCATTTTTTTTTATATCAGTAGGAGTGGCTGTGTGGTAAGTAGCTTGCTTACCAACCACATGGTTCTGGGTTCAGTCCGACTGCTTGGCACCTTGGGCAAGTGTTTTCTACTATAGCCTCAGGCCGACCAAAGCCTTGTGAGTGGATTTGGTAGACGGAAACTGAAAGAAGCCCGTCGTATATATATATATGTATATATACATGTGTGTGTTTTTTTTGTGTCTGTTTGTCCCCCAACATCGCTTGACAACCGATGCTGGTGTGTTTACGTCCCCGTAACTTAGCGGTTCGGCAAAAGAGACCGATAGAATAAGTACTAAGCTTACAAAGATTAAGTCCTGGGATCGATTTGCTCGACTAAAGGCGGTGCTCCAGCATGGCTGCAGTCAAATGACTGAAACAAGTAAAGAGTGAAAGAGTTCTCAAGCTGGCAGAAACATTGTCATGCCAGGCGAAATGCTTAGCAATATTTTGTCTGTCTTTATACATTCTGAGTTCAAATTCCGCCAAGGTTGACTTTGCCTTTCATCCTTTCGGGATCGATAAATTAAGTACCAGTTGTGTACAACGGAAGTGCATCAGCATGGCCGCAGCTCTGAGCTGAAACTACAGCAAAAAAAAAAAAAATTTTTTTTAAAAAGCCCATTTTTGGCCTGTGGACCCTCTTGATCCCTATTTTACTCTGCTGGACCCTAATAGTCCTTTGAAGTTTAAAAATCCCTATCATATTCTTAAAATTAAATATTATTAAGAATTATATTCAAAAAATTGTTTAAATGCTTTGTGTATCGTAGAAGAATAACTAATTTGGTGCAAATTATTTTTAACAACTAAATCTTATGAGGACCTCTAAGGGTCGTGTGTGGACCCTGGTTGAGAATGACTGATTTATATTCTAGCAAAAGGCAGTGAGCTGGCTGAATTATTAGCACACTAGACAAAATGCTTTGCAGTATTTTGTCCATCTTTATATTCTGGGTTCAAATTCCATCAGGGTTGACATTGTCTTTCATCCTTTTAGGGTCGATGAAAAGGTGTTTATATTCTAGTTGCTCAACCAGAGTCCATATAGCCCTTGGGGGTCCATGTAAGATTCTCTTGCTGAAATTTGTGTATAATAAATTGGTTATAAGTCCTGGGGTCGATTTGCTCGACCAAAGGTGGTGCTCCAGCATGGCCACAGTCAAAAGACTGAAACAAGTAAAAGAGTAAAAGAGATATGTCTGCAACACACAAAATACTTTAATTTTTTTTAGACAATTCTTAATAATACAAGGTGTTCAAAAAGTCTCTCCGCAGTAAGTATTTTATTGCAAAATAAATATTTATAAGATGGTAGAAGACTACAAAAGAATATATTAGACTTTATAAGACTTTAAAAAAACCTTATAAGAGGTGTTGAAAGTGTCACCCTTCATTTTCAATATATAAGTTGACTCTTCTACACATGTTTTGAAATATATCTCGGAGAGTCTGACGTGGTAGATCTGTAATCTTTTCTCTAGGCACAAGGCCTTAAATTTGTGGGGATTGGGGTAGTCAGTTACACCGACCCCAGTACTCAACTGGTACTTAATTTATTATTCATTAATAAATTATTATTTATTAAGCTTGATTTACTTCCTTTATTAATTAGCATTTCAGCAAAAGATATTAATAGAATAAGTACCACGCTTCCACCACCTGCCCACCACCACCACCAAAAAAGGTTTCTATAGCTGGATGCCCTTTCTAACACCAATAACTCCGAGAGTGAAGTGGGTGTTTTTTACGTGCCACTGGCACAGGAGCCAGTCAGGTGGGCCTGGCATAGTGTTTTTTATGTGCCACTGGCATGGGAGCATGTCAGGGGATACTGGCATTGGCCATGTTCGGATGGTGCTTTTCTGAGCCACCGGCATGGGAGCCAGTCAGGGGGCACTGGCCACAGCTACGATTTTGGTTTTACTTGACTCAACAGGTCTTGTCAAGCATATCATATTGCCTGACACATCAAGGGTACACTTAATTGGGCTGGACATGTATGGCTACGATCTCACTTTAGTTGCCAGGTCTTCTCAATCACAGCATATCTCCAAAGGTCTCAGTCTCATAGTTAGACACTAGAGATTTTATTAAAATAGAGTTAGTCCAATATAACAGTGAAGAGAATATAACTATTGCATGAATATGGTTGAAAATGACTTGTTTTGATACATTATAAAGATCGTTGGTGTACATTATAAATATGACTTTCACCTGTTGTTGTTAAATTTTACCTGTTGTCATGTTACTGTCACTTGTCAAGATGTAAGTGACATAACAATTTGACTAGAAGTGTTCTTGCATATATTTACAAGATTTTAATACCTAGGCATCGATTAAATCATTAGTAAATAAATATATAACGATAAACGAACCATTAATAAGTAATATTACTGAACTCTAAACTCACCACATGAGGTTTCAACTGTCACAAGAAATGAAAGATTAAAAATCCAGAGAAATTTCCTTGATAAAACACAATAACTCAAACATGGTGCCAACAGGAAGTCTTTTAACAAGAGTTCTCAAAAGTAAGACTAAACAAAGAAGAGTGCTTGTCTTCAGTCTCTGGCCCCACCCCTCAAATAGCAGTATTATTTAAACTGTGGTTTTATATCATTTAGGATTTTGTAATAGGTATAAATCTGAGTATAGGACTTTAAGAGTTAATATAACAGTGTGTGATTGTGAGGAAATTTAGCTTCTATTACTGGGGAGTCAATTGATCACACAGATGCCCCATCATTTGTACAGTAATCATTTAAATGTTTTGTTTGTTTTACCAAACAACAACTTAAATTGTGCTTATGTCTTGGTTTTGGATTTGGTAATTAATGTGGATATCTGCTGTATAAGACTTTAAGATTAAAGGAAGCTGAGTGTGATTTTGAGGTGATTTAGCCCCTATTTCAAGGGAATCAATCTCCCAAACACAGATCCATCATCAACACAAGAATCATATATATAAATATCTTTTCTATAATAATAAACATGAAATTCTGTCTGTCTGTCCATCTGGGACCCCTGTATCTCAGTCTACATAGACATATTATATACCTTTTTGGAATCAAGATGATCCTAGGATTGAAAATCTGCCCTTCATCTGGTTCTTGAACATTCAGCACTTGGGATCAGGTCTGGGTGAGGATTTGTTATAATATGCTAACAGTTCAAAATTCAAATTGTCAGCACACAGAAGGGTTTGTGTAACACAATAGTTCTCAGTCAAGGTCCAATGGCCCTTGGAAGTCCACATAAGATTTTGCTATTAAAATGTACATGCAAAAAAATTGGATATACTTCTACATTACACAAAATATTTCAACAATTCTTTTCACATAATTTCTAATAATATTTTAACTATAAAAATAATATGAGACTTTTTTTACACATTAAATGGCTATAGGGGTCCAGTAGATTAAAATATGAATCAAAGAGGCCCATAGGCAAACACTGGTGTCACACATATCTAAGGACCAGCTCTCCTTCAGGTCCAGCCTATTATAAAATCCATCATCTCTTTTACTGGCCAGATTTGCTGTCTGCAACATCATCCTACCATTATTGATTACAGAAATATGGGCATACCTGCAGAAAAGGGCCTCTTTATAAATTTTGAAATACATTTTGGACAGGGTAAATATAATCATTGTGCAGTTTGTTATGTTATCTTTGACTTGTTTCAGTCATTAGACTGCGGCCATGCTGGGGCATTGCCTTCAAGAATTTTTAGGCGCAGGCATAGCTGTGTGGTAAGAAACTTGTTTCCCGACCACATGGTTCTGGGTTCAGTCCTATTGCATGGCACCTTCGGCAAGCATCTTCTATAGAGTGGATTTGATAGATGAAAACTAAAAGCCTGTTCTATATATATATATATATTCCATCTTCCATCTTTCATTTGCTACAAATATATATATAAATACATATGTATATATTTGTGTGTTTGTGTCTGTGTTTTTCCCCTCAACCATTGCTTGACAACCTATGTTGGTGTGTTTATGTCCCCGTAACTTAATGGTTTGACAAAAGAGACTGATAGAAGAAGTACTAGGCTCACAAAGAATAAGTCCTGGGGTTGATTTGTTCAACTAAAATCCCTTAAGGTGGTACTCCAGCATGGTCGCAGTCCAATGGTTGAAACAAGTACTTAGTTTGTTTGTTTTTTTTTAAGCCTGGTACTTATTCTATCAGTCTCTTTTTGCTGAACAGCTAGGTTACAGGGATGTAAACACACCAACACCAGTTGTCGAGCAATGGATGAGGGATGCAAACACAGTGTAGGGCAAACACAAACACAAAGACACACACATACACACACACACACACACACACACGCATGCACACATGCACAAATGCACACACATACACAAATGCACACGCATACACAAATGCACACACAGATATATACACACACAGTCATTCAACTAAAAAATTCACAAAGGTGGTGCTCCAGCATGGCTGCAGAGTCTAATGACTGGAACAAGTAAGAGATAAACAAGAAAAGATTTTCTTAAAAGTTATGAGAAAACAAACTCAGCAAAGACATATTTGCATAAGTTATAGAATGACTAATGCTATGGCCTATTCGTTTGCAGAAGATTACAGCAAGCGCTAACAATGGCAGAAGTCTGCTATATATATATTTACAACTGCACAGTATGGTTATCAATGTGAAAAATAGTAATGGTGATTCCATGATTTATGCAATATAACTGGGCTAGAAGTAGGTTTGTATAAAGAGATTAGTAATGTAATATCTCTTAGGATACGGATTATGTTTAGAAAGAAGAATTTCAAACCAGATAATGAGAAAAAGTCTCCTTAGAAATGACTGTAAGTTAATTAGTGAAGAGGAAAACAAAAAGGAAAACTGTAATATTGGTGGCACTCTTGTAGTGTTCGTTAGGGGTATATAGTCATGTAATAAAGCTTGATTGATATGTTCTATCTTTTCTCTTTTATGAGGGGGTGCTGAACATTTCTGGCTTTAAGGGCTTCACGAAAGGCCTGGTTGGAGGCCCAAGCTTCTGAGTTCTTTTACAAGGCTTACTGCAATAAATGTGTGATTCTGAGAGGAGAATAAGTTCAGTAAAATCATAATTAACTTATCCTCCTGTGTTTTCTTTTACCCAAAGCCAGGAACTTTTCAACTCACCCTCATATACGTATATATATATATATATATATATATATATATATATATATATATATATATAAGTTACTTACCACACAGCCACTCCTGCGCCTTATATATAATTTTAAGCAACACATAATCGCTGATGTTGCAACAAGCTAAAAAGTTAGTTCTAAAATCTCTGTAAGAGATGAACGCCGTAGCTGTACTGGAAAGTAATGTCTGTTGCCACTTCAACATGGTTGTTCCAGTCAAACAGACGTTACTGTGATATTTTAACCCCAGAAGGACATCTTTTAAAAATAACAGTAATGTCTATTCAAATAGAACAGCCATGTTGAAGTGGTGACAAACATTACTTGCCAGTACAGCTACTGTGTTCATCTCTTACAGAGACTTTAGAACTAGTTTATTTGCTTGGAGATTATCATTATTATTATCACTATTATTATTATTATTGATGGCACCTGTACCCAGTGTTGCGTTTCTGGCACTTATGCCTGTGGCCTGTGTAAGGACTTTTGAGCGAGATCGTTGCCAGTGCCCCTGGACTGGCTCTTGTGTGAGTGGCACATAAAATACACCGGTTTGAGCGTGGCCATTGCCAGTACCGCCTCACTGGCCTTCGTGCGGGTGACACGTAAAAAGCACCCACTACACTCACTGAGTGGTTGGCGTTAGGAAGGGCATCCAGCTGTAGAAACTATGCCAAATCAGATTGGAGCTTGGTGTAGCCATCAGGTTTCACCAGTCCTCAGTCAAATCGTCCAACCCATGCTAGCATGGAAAGCAGACGTTAAACGATGATGATGATGATGATTATTATTATTATTATTCTTATTATTATTATCATTATTATCATCATTATTTTGGTTTCTTTTAAAGCTTGTTTGAATATTTATATTAACAGAGTTATGTTAAACCAACAATTTTAATGCAATGTCATGCAGTTACAACTTATCAAATTATTTGTAAACCAAAAACTGTAATAAAGAAAAACCGTGTTGATATACAATTTTTTTCCCTCAAACCAGAATTCACTAATTTAATTTAAATTCTCTTTAAGTTTTTCAAAAACATAAAGAAGGAAACTTAAAACCAACAACAACTTCTCAACTCAATTCAACTAAACTGGCTTTTGATAATGTATTGCTCACTTTAAAATAGACTTACACTTATTGTATAGATTAAATTAAATGTTGCTTTGGAACTCATATAACAAAATCAAACATGCATTTCTTTATAAAAAATGGAAACGAAAATATAAAGTGTGAGTGTTATTAGATAAAAGACTGAGTGATAACATGAGAAAAAAATGTGTTAAAAATATGCTTAAAATATATTAAATACACAATTTATGAATTTTCATTTTTTTTCCTACTTTTAAATTTAGAATGAAATTTACTCATTGATGTGATTGGATAACTAAATTTCATTTCCGTTTACAACAGATCCTATGTTATTTTTTTTAAAGGAAAATGAAAAATATTTTAGACGAGCATGGGTATTGGCTATGTGTAATTCACTTTGTAGCTATGTGGTTTTGGGTTCAATCCTGCCGTTTGGTATTTTGGGGTAAGTGTCTTCTACTTATATCCCAAGGTTGTCAAATGCTTTGTGAGTGAATTTAGAAGGCAGAAACTGTATGAAAACCTGTCATCGTTCTCTCTCTCTCTTTCTCTCTCTCTCTCTCTCTCTCTCTTCCTATCTATCTATCTATTTATCTATCTATTTACATCATCATCATCGTTTAACGTCTGCTTTCCATGCTAGCATGGGTTGGAAGATTTGACTGAGGACTGGTGAAACCAGATGGCTATACCAGGCTCCAATCTGATTTGGCAGTTTCTACAGCTGGATGCCCTTCCTAATGCCAACCACTCAGAGAGTGTAGTGGGTGCTTCTATGTGCCACCGGCACGAAGGCCAGCCAGGCGGTACTGGCAACGGCCACGCTTAAAATGGTGTATTTTACGTGCCACCTGCACAAGAACCAGTCCAGTAGCACTGGCAACGATCTCGCACAAAAGTCTTTACACGTGCCACAGGCACAAGTGCCATATATATATATAAATATAAATATTTATATATGTATATATATATATATATATATATATATATATATATATATATATATATATATATATATATACACAAACATACTCTTTTACTTGTTTCAGTAATTTGACTGTAGCCACGCTGGAGCACCGCATTTAGTCAAGCAAATCGACCCCAGGACCCACTCTTTGTAAGCCCAGCACCTACTCTATCTGTCTCCTTTTGCCGAACCACCAAGTTACGGAGACATGAACACACCAGCATTGGCTGTCAAGCGAAGGTCGGGGGACAAACATATATATATATATATATATATATATATATATATATATATATATATGTATACATAGATACACACAACAGACTTCCTTCGTCGTGTGTATGTATATCTCTTTTACTCTTTTATTTGTTTCAGTCATTTGACTGCGGCCATGCTGGAGCACCGCCTTTAATCGAGCAAATCAACCCCGGGACTTATTCTTTGTAAGCCTAGTACTTATTCTATTGGTCTTTTTTGCTGAACTGCTAAGTGACGGGGACATAAACACACCAGCATCGGTTGTCAAGCAATGCTAGGGGGACAAACACAGACACACACACACACATATATATATATATATACATACATATATACGACGGGCTTCTTTCAGTTTCCGTCTAGCAAATCCACTCACAATGCTTTGGTCGGCCCGAGGCTATAGTAGAAGACACATGCCCAAGATGCCACGCAGTGGGACTGAACCCGGAAACGTGGTTCGTAAGCAAGCTACTTACCACACAGCCACTCCTGCACCCATATATATATATATATATATATATATATATATATATATATATATGTTTATTTACATTCCATATTCCACCCTGTAAATGAATTCCTCGCAATTTCAAGAATGAACGTGTGCAACTTTAATGATTGGTTCTTCTAAATGATAACATACTCTCTGAGTCTTTAAGGCTGATGCAAGTTTATGGCTGCTGGTCCTGCACTATTGTAATTCCTTATTATATCAAAGCTTTTAGCTTCCCAGAAATGGTTCATGCTTAAGCACAATTAGTTTACTCGAGAGTGTTTGTTCATGGCAGTCCCTATAAATTACATTTCGGATTGTCTATTATTGAGTCACAATTGATGGCTCAGGAATTCATTATTCCCTTTGCAATCGGATGCTAATGTTTAATCATCTGATTGCTTTTTTTTATGTCATCATCATCATCATCATCATCATCATCATCATCATCATCATCATCATCATCATCATCGTCATCATCATCATCACCATCGCCATTTTTGTTGTTGTTGTCGACGTCGTCGTCGTCATCATCATCATCATCGTCATCATTGTTGTTGTCATTATTATTATCATCATCATCATCATCATTATTATTATTATCATTATTATTTTGTAATCTGTCAATATATCTTTTTTTAGAAAAAGCTAATCCATTTTGGTTGAGTGTGTGTGATCATTTTCCAATCGATTTCTGCTATTCCCATCAGATGGTGAAACGGTAACTGCAACTAAATACGGTGCGACATTCAAAATCCCCAAAAAACGAAACTGGGAGCTTCGATCTGTGCTAGGTCTTCCATAACAAGTCAATCAACCGCAAACAACATTTAAGGATAAGTTTTTTTTCCCTTTTTTTTTTGTTCTGTTGACTTGTGTCAATCGTTCCTTCATTTTGCTGCTTGATGTAAACAGTGATATTCACAAACAACCCCTTGAGCTAGTTATGTATTGAATGGTTCCTATCCTTTATTCTTGCATTTGCTCATAAGCAGCTACCATATGTTTATATAGCGGAAAGAGAGGGAATAGTGAAGAAGAAGAAGTCCTATCTCTGTGTTATATTCATCTGGTTGTATTTATTTTAGCTCCATTTCTAGTTATTAGCAATTTTCTCATGGGTTGAATCCACTAGATTGTTGATATTCTGATAAAAGCCTGTTGCATCTATCTATCTATCTATCTATCTATCTATCTACATATACATACATACATATATATATATATATATATATATATATATATATATATATATATATATATATATATATATATATATATATATATATATATATATATATGTAACTATTTGCACTATGGGTATATGCCTATTGGTATGTTGATTAAAGCACGTTCACCATTTGGGCTACCTGATGTCATCCAGAGTTACGATATAATTTTCACTGGATCTGAATCAGGAAGTCTGTAGTGTTTGTTGAGTTTATAAAGATTCATACTAAATCCATCTTCTGCTTTCCCTTATCCATTATACATACATACATACGTACATACATACGTACATACATACATACATACATACAGATATATATATATATATGTGTGTGTGTGTAATTGATAAGGTAAAACATATATATAAACAGGCCTGGCTGCATGGTAAGAAGTTTGCTTCCCAACCACATGATTTTGGGTTCAGTCTCATTGCATGGCACCTTGGACAAGCATCTTTTACTATAGCTTTGGGCTAAGTAAAGCATTGTGAGTGGATTTGCCATATACAAACTGAAAGAAGCCCAGCATAATATATATATATATATATATATATATATATATATATATATATATATATATATATATATATAGATATATATATATATATATATCATCATCATCATCATCGTCGTCGTCGTTTAACGTCTGTTTTCCATTCTAGCATGGGTTGGATGGTTCGACTGGGGTCTGGGAAGCCAGGAGGTCCCTGAATAAGGGTTATTTAAAGATGTTGAACGAAACACCCATGTTTTCAGAGGGGAATTATCCAAACCCCAAAGAATTCCTCTCAACACATGACTATGATGCTCCCTCACTACTTCTGCTTGTGATCAGAGACGCACATATCGTCAGCCACCAAGGGACATGCTCAACTGGTTAAGGTCAAACAACTGACAAGTAAATCTCTGGTATTGAATAGAATATTTGCTGTAGCTCATCTTTTATACCAAGACAAAACAATGTACATGATAACACTTCCAATCAATTAAGATCAGAAGCCATGAGAGTCACTGCCTGGTACTGCATCCATTATTATTATTATTATTATTATTGTTATTATTATTATTATTATTATTATTATTACTATTATTATTATTATGATTTAAGGCAGTGAGCTGGCAGAATCGTTCACATCCTGGGCAAAATGCTTAGCGGCATTTTGTTCATCTTAACGTTCTGAGTTCAAATTCTGCCTAGGTTGGCTTTCCCTTACTTCTTTTCAGGGGTCAATAAAATAAGTACCAGTTGAATACTAAGGGTCGAAGTAATCGACTAACGCCCCCCCCCTAAAATTTCAGGCTTTGTGCCTTCAGCAAAAAAGAGTATTATTATTATTATTATTATTATTATTATTATTATTATTATTATTATTATTACTATTATTCCTATCATTATTATTGTTGTTGTAATTATTATTATTACTATCATTATTACTATTATTTTTATCATTATCATATTAAATTTCCTTTTCGCTTATGTTTTCCATGTTTTACCATAATTCTATTCTATTTCTATTGAAAGATTTCTGGTTCTGCTAGTTTGAATACATCTTCTGCCAATTCTGTTGTCTGCTTATTTTAAGAATTAAGTTAACGGTGGTTCTTCTCAGTTTTGCTTTCCTGGTTTTGTGTTTTGATAATTTTACTTTCGAGTAGGAAATGTGACATGATGATGGATGAACTAATAATAAATGAATTTTTTTTACAATCTGAATACATACATACTCACACACATATGCACATACATACATACATACATATATATGCACGTGCGTGTTTGTTCATTCATGCATATGTATGTGTGTGTGTATGTATATATATATATATATATATATATATACATTTTTTTTCTTTTTTTACTTGTTTCAGTCTTTTGACTGTGGCCATGCTGGAGCACCGCCTTTAGTCGAGCAAATCGACCCCAGGACTTATTCTTTAGAAGCCTAGTACTTATTCTATCGTTCTCTATTGCCGAACTGCTAAGTTACGGGGACATAAACATACCAGCATCGGTTGTCAAGCGATGTTGGGGGACAGACACACAAACACATACACACATACATATATATATATACATATATACGACGGGCTTCTTTCAGTTTCCGTCTACCAAATCCACTCACAAGGCTTTGGTCGGCCCGAGGCTATAGTAGAAGACACTTGCCGAAGATGCCACGCAGTGGGACTGAACCCGGGACCATGTGATTGGTAAGCAAGCTACTTACCACACAGCCACTCCTGAATATCATCATCATCATCATATACATGAACATATACATATATATATATGTATAAATGTGTGTGTGTACACACACACTCACATATATTTATAGATGTATTGAAGCACATATATGTGTGTATGTATATATATATATATATATATATATATATATATATATATATATATATATATATTAAAAGACATCCGAGTGAGATCGTTGCCAGTGCCGCTGGACTGGCTCCTGTGCAGGTGACACGTAAAATACACCATTTTGAGCATGGCCGTCGCTAGTACAGCCTAACTGGCCCTTGTGCCAGTGGCTCGTAAAAGCACCCACTACACTCTCAGAGTGGTTGGCATTAGGAAAGGCATCCAGCCGTAGAATCTCTGCCAAATCAGATTGGAGCCTGGTGTAGCCATCCGGTTCACCAGTCCTCAGTCAAATCGTCCAACCCATGCTAGCTTGGAAAGCAGATGTTAAATGATGACGATGATGATGATGATATATGTATATATATTTATATATATATATACACAATTGTCACCAAAGTGATTAAGGATGCAAATCAGCACCAGCATTGCTAGAAATAAGAGTCAAAACAACTTTTGGCCATGGGCAAAGCACTTATTACTTGAGTGACAAGGGAGACCAACCTCCCTAGGAGTGTCAGATCATCAATGATTTCACATTGTGTTAATCCACATCAGTGACACTTATTCCATTGCCTCGGGTTTAATTGAACTTGCCTTGTCAGTTTATAGAAAATAACATAGCAAATCAATCCTAAATATTTGTGGCTGTGTGGTAAGTAGCTTGCTTACCAACCACATGGTTCCGGGTTCAGTCCCACTGCGTGGCACCTTGGGCAAGTGAGTGGATTTGGTAGACGGAAACTGAAAGAAGCCCGTCGTATATATATATATATAGTGTGTGTGTGTGTGTGTGTGTGTGTGTGTGTGTGTTTGTGTGTCTGTGTTTGTCCCCCTAGCATTGCTTGACAACCGATGCTGGTGTGTTTACATCCCCGTAACTTAGCGGTTCGGCAAAAAGAGACCGATAGAATAAGTACTAGGCTTACAAAGAATAAGTCCCAGGGTCGATTTACTCGACTAAAGGTGGTGCTCCAGCATGGCCGCAGTCAAATGACTGAAACAAGTAAAAGAGTAAAAGAGTATGCGTATAAACACATTAGGATCAAAGATTTATTTAAACAACAAAAACTAAATAAAACAAATATTTTAAAACATACTAATATTTAATTAGTAATACAATGGAAAACAGTTATAATATCAACAAGTATCACTAACGATACAAGTATATAATTTATATATCTATACTCAAAATCTTATAATTATACATAACAATTAAGCCATTTATCTATTTATAATATTCAAATAGAGTCTTATACATTATCGAATCCATAAAAAGATATTTATTATAGATAACCAGAGTTAGATCTACTTCAAACAATGACAAACACAGACAGAAGTGGGAGGTGAACTGAGGTGAGTTTAGCTGGAGTTGGTACACAATAATACCACACAGGATTCTGTTTTAACCTAACTTAATCTATCACCTGGTATGATACCAAAATGTAACGCATTGAGGCTCGGGTGCCACTCAGAAGACTCCACTCAATTTCAGGGCCAAGGTTTGTTTGATGTTTAGAGTGTGAATGGAGAAATTTTATAGGAATTTCGTATGACTTCTAATACATACATACATACATACACACACACACACACAGACACACAAACACACACACACACACACACATATGTATATAGTCATCAACAAATCCATAAGTCACAAAATATATGCACTTGTATATATGTGTGTGTGTAAATATATATGTATATATATATATTCTTTTTACTCTGTTTTACTCTTTTTATTTATTTCAGTCATTTGACTGCGGCCATGCTGGAGCACCGCCTTTAGTCGAGCATATCAACCCCAGGACTTATTCTTTGTAAGCCTAGTACTTATTCTATTGGTCTCTTTTAGCCGAACTGCTAAGTTACGGGGACACAAACACACCAGCATCGGTTGTCAAGCGATGGTGGGGGGGACAAACACAGACACACAAACACATATACATATATATATATATATATACATATATACGACGGGCTTCTTTCAGTTTCCTTCTACCAAATCCACTCACAAGGCTTTGGTTGGCCCGAGGCTATAGTACAAACACTTGCCCAAGGTGCCACGCAGTGGGACTGAACCCGGAACCATGTGGTTGGTAAGCAAGCTACTTACCACGCAGCCAAAATATTCTATAATTATAAGCATAATTATAATCAGAGGTCAGCTAATTACTTTGCCAAGTACCAAATTTAGAATTATAGAATATTTGTATGATTTTACTTAAAAAGGTTATTTTAACGTACCAAACTACTTGGTAAAATTATTAATTAATTAATTGATTAATTAATTAATGTTACCCTTTTATTGTTATTGTATATATATATATGTGCATATATATATATATATATATATATTTATGTGTGTATATATATATATATATATATATATATATATATATATATATATATATATAATGGGCTTCTTTTGGCTTCCATCTGATAAATCGACACATGAGGTTTTGGGTTTGCCCAGGGCTAAGCTAAAAGGCACTTGCACAAGGTACCATACACTGGGACTGAACTGAAAACCATGTGCCTGGGAAGCGTAGTTCTTAACCATACAGCCATGTCTATAACAGTTGTTAAAAGACTAATGGAACTGTAAACTTTCATCAGCTGTAAGCACCAGACACCAAAACCTCTGTGTCTGCTGAAATATCATTCCTATTTCGAACAAAAACAATTTATAACCTTGATAACCTGTATATGACTTTAGGTTACAAGTGTTTTCTTGATTCGATATATATTGAAATATGTTAAAAGCATGTGCATCTGCTTTGTTAAAAATTGCCTTAAGATAAAGTGAAACCAATAATTGTAACCATATTTTTTTCTGTATCTTTTACTTGCTTCAATCATTGGATGGCAGCCATGCCGGGGGCACTGCTTTGAGGGGGTTTTAGTTGAACAAATTAATCCCAGTGTTTATCTTTTTTTTTTTTAAGTCTGGTATTTATTCTATCCATTTCTTTT